>NC_086365.1:3202654-3280154 GCF_036324505.1 Eleginops maclovinus
CATTTAATAAATCAGCAGAGACTTTTATTATTAGCAAATTTTTCTGCCTCAACTCTGTTCCTCTCTTTATCCTACTCTTTTTCTGCCGCTCCACTTGTAATTAAACAGGGATTCCACCTTCAGCCAAACTGCAGCACTTCACTGAACAGAGAGGGGAATTAAAGTGATAGCCGATCCTGCCTCACAGCCTGTAGGGCACGCTGAACTCCTCTTATCTTCTCTCTTCTGGCCCCAGGCTGGCTTCGTCTTTTTCTCCTTCCCGGTTGTGACTTTGTTCATTAGTTTGGTACAATGCTGGCTGTGCATCAATACTGTTGGGCGGGGAGCTGAAAGTATCTGGTTGAATTTATATATTGTTATTTTATTCGGCCATTTTTAATAGAACATTAAAACTCGTTTTTCATGCAGTGCTGCTTTCAACAGGGTGTCATTAAATATCAGACAGTTCTGTAGATGACTGCAAGCGGAATCAGCAAAAATAATTAAACATGTTGTGACATATACAGTGGGGAGAACAAGTATTTGATACCCTGCCGATCTTGCAGGTTTTCCCACTTACAAAGCATGTAGAGGTCTGTAATTTTTATCATAGGTACTCTTCAACTGTGAGAGACGGAATCTAAAACCAGAAATCCAGAAAATCCCATTGTATGATTTTTAAATAATTAATTTGCATTTTATTGCATGACATAGGTATTTGATCACCTACCAACCAGTAAGAATTCCGGCTCTCACAGACCTGTTAGTGTTTCTTTAAGAAGCCCTCCTGTTCTCCACTCATTACCTTTATTAACTGCACCTGTTTGAACTTGTTACCTGTATAAAAGAGACCTGTCCACACACTCAATCAAACAGACTCCAACCTCTCCACAATGGCCAAGACCAGAGAGCTGTGTAAGGACATCAGGGATAAAATTGTAGACCTGCACAAGGCTGGGATGGGCTACAGGACAATAGGCAAGCAGCGAGGTGAGAAGGCAACAACTGTTGGTGCAATTATTAGAAATGGAAGTAGTTCAAGATGACGGTCAATCTCCCTCGGTCTGGGGCTCCATGCAAGATCTCACCCTGTGGGGCATCAATGATCATGAAGAAGGTGAGGGATCAGCCCAAAACTACACGGCAGGACCTGGTCAATGACCTGAAGAGAGCTGGGACCACAGTTTCAAAGAAAACCATTAGTGACACACTACGCCGTCATGGATTAAAATCCTGCAGCGCACGCAAGCTCCCCCTGCTCAAGCCAGTGCATGTGCTGGCCCATCTGAAGTTTGCCAATGACCATCTGGATGATCCAGAGGAGGAATGGGAGAAGGTCATGTGGTCTGATGAGACACAATAGAGCTTTGTGGTCTAAACTCCACTCGCCGTGTTTGGAGGAACAACAAGGATGAGTACAACCCCAAGAACACCATCCCAACCGTGAAGCATGGAGGTGGAAACATCATTCTTTGGAGATGCTTTTCTGCAAAGGGGACAGGACAACTGCACCATATTGAGGAAGAAGATGAAGATTCAACTTTATTGTCATTGCACAGAGTACAAGTTACCTACACTGCTCCCCGGGCGCCGTACGAGAGGATGGATGGGGCCATGTATTGCGAGATCTTGGCCAACAACCTCCTTCCCTCAGTAAGAGCATTGAAGATGGCTCATGGCTGGGTCTTCCAGCATGACAATGACCCGAAACACACAGCCAGGGCAACTAAGGAGTGGCTCCGTAAGAAGCATCTCAAGGTCCTGGAGTGGCCTAGCCAGTCTCCAGACCTGAACACAATAGAAAATCTTTGGAGGGAGCTAAAAGTCCGTATTGGCTTGCGACAGCCCCAAAACCTGAAGGATCTGGAGAAGATCTGCATGGAGGAGTGGGCCAAAAACCCTGCTGCAGTGTGTGCAAACCTGGTCAAGAACTACAGGAAACGTCTGATCTCTGTAATTGCAAACAAAGGTTTCTGTATCAAATATTAAGTTCTGTTTTTCTGATGTATCAAATACTTATGTCATGCAATAAAATGCAAATTAATTATTTAAAAATCATACAATGTGATTTTCTGGATTTTTGTTTTAGATTCCGTCTCTCACAGTTGAAGAGTACCTATGATAAAAATTACAGACCTCTACATGCTTTGTAAGTGGGAGCACCTGCAAAATTGGCAGTGTATCAAATACTTGTTCTCCCCACTGTACATGATAACAGATAGGAGTAATAATTCCTGACCTCAATATTTCTATTAGCCTGCCAGTCTGTGTTAATGCTCCTATAGAGCCCCTGGGTAATATGCATTACATACAGCCCCTCTATCAAGGGCTATCTCAGTGTTTATTCATTACAAGGGACAAACCAACAATCAATTTCTTCCTGACGTCTTTTTTGGTGTGTCTCTTATTCATTTCTTTATCTATCACAGATTTTCTATTCTCTCTGTCGTTTACTCCTTCATTCGTTTCCTGGGGTATCTTTCTTGTTCCTGTCCTTCCACCTCTTCACTCTCCAGCTGGATGGAGGACAGATTGACGTGGAAGTCAAATGAAGCGAGGGACACATCAACGACCCGCTGCATCGTCACAGCTGACGCGCCAGTCAATCCGTCAACCACCAACCAACGATATTATATCATAAACTCAGTTAACGGTGGCTGCCAGTGCAATATTGTTTTCATTTGAGCTTCTCGGAGGTCAAATGAGAAAGCCATCCATTGCGCTGTCAGGATTGTCAGCGCATGACAAACGACTCGGATACAATCAATCATTTTCAATTATCTTTCCATTCCGAAGGAGGTAAGGCCCCCCATACACAAAAATGCAGTTATACAAGCTGCGGGTAGTTTACTAATAATGGTTTACGGATAATAATTTCCTGCAGGTGTCATGCTAGGCTATATTTTTACCACCTGTCTTGTTTGGTATGTCTATGTTTACCAAATAAGCCATGAAAAGCTGAAGCATGCTAAGCTCAGCAACAGTACATTTATACAGCAGAACTAATCATGCTAATGTTTACATTACACCCTCAGTGCTCTGTGCTAAAAACAAGTTGAAGACATGAATGTATGTAAACATGTATGTCAGTGCATTGAAGGTGTTGGGTTAGAGCTGACCTTTTTACATTTTGTCTATAATGACATTTCTCCCTTTGGCAGAAGCTAAAAGTGTAGCAACATACACACACATATAGTGACTAATTTTGCACAGGCTGCCTCATCTTGCCCTGGGGCATAGCCTGGGCAAAAATAAGGTCTGTATTACGCAGACAGAGTGCACAGTTTGGTCTGCTTCGAGCAGCCAAGACAACGGCAGAAGATGTTGATGATGGCTCACATAAATGACACATTTGGTAAAGTGTCTGTTATAGTACTATGGGGCTTATAGATTCACAATTATCTGATACGAAAAAAGAACACATGATCTGGAAATATACCAAGAAACAGCAGGAGAGAAAGATTGCGAAGACAAAGGTAAAACATCTGAAAGGAATAAACTAGAAGAGTTCTTTCCAACCTTGTCTGCCCCACTTAGTTGACATTTTTCAGAAGTGTGCCGCGCAGCGATGGCTGCAACACATCAGCTCTGTTCGCGTGCCTTGTTAGACCACATTATCCTGCAGCTAAAATGGGACACGACATAATATGCACGTCTAAACACCTCCATAACCCACCGCTTCACAATAAAAGGGTGAAGAAGCCACACTGTAAGGGATGTGGTAAAAAGTTCCCCGCTGATAGAAATGAAAGGATTCTGGTATTAAACGTCTTTGATGAGATGCGAAGACACGATACTTCCACAAATGAGCTTGTCGAAAATCCCTAAGGGGGTTCAAAACTGGAGAAAAAGGCGCTTTTACTTTGAACGATCTCACCCCACTATAGTACACATTTTCAATAATTCACACTTACAGATCTGCATTTGCTACGGTGCAGATTAATAATTTAACACCCTGTGTGCGCGAGTCGCAGCACTTTCGAGCAACAGTTTATATGCAGCATGTACAACCCATGGTAAATGTTGAAAAACTTGACTTATGCATAGGAAGCATGTAGGAACATACTGGATAAAATCTAACTGAATCACTGAATGGGTGCTGGCAGGGTGAGTGAAAGTGTATGCTGGAGGCTAGTGCTATTGCTATGGGAACACTGGATGTTGGATTAAAGGACTAAGACACCACAAAAACAGCCTGGACCGTTCCTTAATGCCCTCAAACCCATGTCAAGTTGCAGGAGAACTGTAATGTGCTTTTTAAATCATATTTGTTTAAATGTCTTGGTCATGATTGCGTCCAAGCAAGCATCTTATGCTCCATTGGACTGCACAGTGTTGAATACGTGGCATTGCAGATTCATGCATTATATACTATATACAGTTAGTGCTACGTACTCATTGGTGTCCAAGTATGCACAAGACCACAGAAATATATTTTTGCTTAACAATATATCTTGTTAATTGTTTTGGAAAGGGTTGTACACTAAAACTGTAGATTTTCCACATCATGCAAAAACTTGAGTGCTAGATTTCCATTTTCCTGTTTGCTGAAAAAACTGTTCAACTTCAAAGGAGTTTTATTTAATTTTTTAACATCCTTATACTTTCCATAGTTAGTGTTTGATTTGTACTTTAATTTGCAAACTGAACCTACACTGAATGATCCCCCAACCTCCAGTGTCACCACCTCATTCATTCTACCCAATGTCTTCACTGTGGTCGACATGAACCGGTGTTAACATGATGGTAACATAGTGATGAAGGACGGCAGCAGCTCATTGTAACAGTGGGATTGACCTGCCCCTGTCACTCAAACACCAAGCCTAACATCCATAATCAGAGCCTATTCTATAATTTGACTGTCCTCTTTATACCAGAACATCTATTTAACCCGCTAAGAAGATGACTTGTGTGAGTATAAGAGGGAGATACAGAGCAATATCCAATTAGAGGGCAGCCAATCACTGGATTAATGAGATGGTAGGGAAGGAATGGCACAGAAATGGAGGAATGGATTGGGGGAAGGCTAGGGAAAAATTGACAAAGGGTAGCAAGAGAGGGTTGGAATTGGAATAAAGATGGAGAGAGGAAAGAGGAAGAAGGAACACAAAAGGCTGAATCCTCATTCGCTTTACAAATCCCCTTAGAATTGAATAGGGGTGGCAGGAGAGGAAATCTATAATCCTGAGAGAAAAACAAATCTAACAAAGAGGACACAGTCACAGGGAGGAGAAAAGAAAGAAAAGGAAAGAGATTGTAAGAATGGAAGTAAAAATGAATGAAGGTAGAAAAAGGTACTGGGATGTAGAGAGTATTTATGCGGTGCATGACGGTGCATGTGTTTGTGTTGGGCTAAAGCTTCCCTCTGTGATGACTTCATAATGTGACACAGACAAGCAGGCTACAGAGTGACTCTCAGCAGGATGTCCCTGCCTGAAGCAAGGTTTATACTTCTTTGTCAAGGTGTTTCAGTTGCTACATTGTGATGTATTTATAGATCAGTATCGTAGTAAAGTTTTCACTGAAAAAGGCTTTGCTAACTAGGTTACAAAATAAAAATGTGTGTACTGATAAAGAAACAAACGTACTCTGCCGGAAAATCCTTATATAGCCAAAGTAATCATGTCTGCTTACTTTAATTCACTTTGTGATACAGAGAGATGATTGCAGTGAGGACAAGTTGCTGCTAATAAAAAGGATAAAGATTTTGGAGCCTTTTCTAAACTTACCCTGTTCAAGTTGACTTTACTCTCATGAGCTGGGGTCAGAAATATGAGCTACTCAAGCTAAACAATCACAGTAAATAAGGTTTCTGTGTAATCTCTGCAGTCCTCAGACTCTGAATGGGTTAATCTTCACTTGAAGCAGAGCCTTTGTATGTGGACCTATGAGAACATATGTATCCACCTATTAGCAAGAAACGCAAATAGCAACAACATTTTTCTTAATGTCTGCTTACTTCTCCCTGTCATTCTCCTGACCCTCTATCCTCAAACATCAGTCTGACCCTCACCATCCTCTTCTGGACCCTCACAGCAGCCAGGATGCAGAAGTGCTCTCTTGGCCTAAAAGGAAATGTTTCAAGGGTGAGAACAGCAGGAGAGAAGCAGTATCGACTGACTCTGTTCTCAGCCTCCTGTTGTGGGCCCTGTCCTGTCCTGTCCTGTCCTGTCCTGTCCTGTCCTGTCCTGTCCTGTCCTGTCCTGTCCTGTCCTGTCCTGTCCTGTCCTGTCCTGTCCTGTCCTGTCCTGTCCTGTCCTGTCCTGTCCTGTCCTCTCCTCTCCTCTCCTCTCCTCTCCTCTCCTCTCCTCTCCTCTCCTCTCCTCTCCTCTCCTCTCCTCTCCTCTCCTCTCCTCTCCTCTCCTCTCCTCTCCTCTCCTCTCCTCTCCTCTCATCTCCTCTCCTCTCTTTCTATCATGCATTTCCTCTTTCTGTTTTTTCCCCCTTGTTCCATCCATCACTGAGTGTCTGAGTCCCAGGCCCCAGAAACAGCAGGTGGCCTTCTGCTATCGACCTGTTCAGGCTGCTTTAATAGCGTTTGCCACCACTGGGAATTGGGGTTGTGTATGTGTGTTTGTGCAAGCTGTTATTGTAAACCAGCGCACTGATCATGCAGGCGGTATGGTTATTCAAAACTGTACGGCTGATTACAACATGACCGTTGAACCTGGCAGTGCAAGTGAGGTTAATAAAAAAACCCACACAAGAAATATATATCAACCTTATTTTTACAAGGGAATCTTTCAAGATGTGGTCTGTATCAGTACTGCATAAGACATGTGTAATTATTTGGACCTGAATCATGTAAGTATATCTCTTCTTTCTAGCTCATCCTATAAACCTATTTAACAACATTTGTCTGGATTCGAGGAATCAGCAAGACGGGAAGCAATTCCGCTCACAGTTTTGAAGGAAACCATCAGGAATCAATTTGCTGTCGAGAAACGTGTGAGAATAAACTTGTTCTGCTAAATGTTGTTGCTGCACATTTGAGATGAAGCAATATGCACTCAACTCTTTTAGTGATTGCAGACACTTGGAAACAGTGTAGTATTAAACAACTGGTTGCAATAAAGCAGTGTATTTTCCAGCTGTCTGAATCTGCATGAAGAATAAACTCTACCGACATGAGATAAGAAAATCAAGGGAATAAGGAATGGTAGCAGATCATCAGAATAAAAATTAAAACAATGAGTGAAATCGTTTCTTGCATACCTTCACTTCTACTTTGTGTGTATGTGTTCCTTCACTGCTTTTCATATTTGTGTCTATGGCAATTCCCAGATGATCTTCCATAAACAGTTAGTGGAGGTCAGCCCTCTAACTAGGCTATTAGGCTAATAGACTAATTACTACGAAGGCCTTACACACACACATGCACACACACGGGACCACTATTGGCCAACAAAACTAATTTGGTTGCTTTTTTTCAATATATGCTAATTGGTATGCAATTACCTTACGTTGCTAAATTGCAAAATGAAATGCAATATTTGTTACACGATGTTGGCGATAATAGTGAAGCATAAAAGGATCCAACATCACGGGAACAAATGGAAATTAAGTATTCATAATCATTCATTTGTTATTCTGTAATATCTTCTCTAAGCTCAATTATACGCACTGCAATTTTTCAACAAGGGGATGAAACGAAATTCTCCCATTTGTATAAAAGAGGAATCGGATGGAATTAGAAACCATGAGAAATTGTAACTCTTAAATGGTGTGCATATGACTCAGACTTTACACCAAATAAATTGGACGCTAGATTTAAGCACTGGCCGACTAAAGGAATAACAGCTCTAAGGGATAAGTATATCTGAGGAAGAATGGACAACCATATGGGGATATCAGTGGAAGTGTACCAGCTCACAGCAATGGAGGGAGTTTGGTTGGAAAAACCTGATAAGATACTTTATTACACCCTCTCAGAAATCCCACTATGATAATAACCTCCCTGTTTGCTGGAGAAACTGTGGAAATCAAAATGCACACCATCACCATATTTTCTGGGACTGCCCCGTAATCATAGACTACTGGAAAGGGATACAAAGTGTCCTACAAGATATGATTGACTGTGTAATTCCCCCAGAGAGTAACACCATGTATTTTGGATATATACCTCAAGAATGGTTGAAAAGAGATAAATATTTAATGAGTATACTGCTGGTGGCTGCTAAAAAGGCCCTTACTAGGAAATGGTTATCACAGGAGAGCCCGACTGTGAATGCATGGATGGAAATTACAATGGACATTTGCAAAATGGAGAAGATAACAGCATGTTAATCATACATTGGAACAACTTGCTTCATACTGGGAAAAAATGGATTACCTACATAACGCCCCATAGACCTGATTTTATTTTTTCAAACCACTGATTAGGCCTATGTCAGGAAGACAAGATCACTCCCTACCGGTTCATAGCTTTTGTCCGCTTTTTGTTTTGTTTTTTGTTTTTAAATGTGTGTATCTTTTTATAAAAAACTGTTCTGACATTTGTGACAAACATGGATGTATGGGATACTGTATCTGAAGTGTATTGAATGTGGTTTTATGCTGAATGTCAATAAAAAATAAATTATAAAAAAAAAAGAAACCATGAGAAAATAGCATCATACACATCCTTATTCTACTAACTTGTGTCCCTCCCTTGCTTCCTATCCTAGTCTCTGTGCAGATGGACTGGCTGAGACCTCAGGAGAGGCAACGAGGGCTGCGTTTGAAAGGGCATCTTCCACACACTGCCTGTGTGATATTTAAAGTGTTATCAGGATAATCTGGGCTCTTAAAATGTGCTCACATTTACACGCATACACACAAACAAATTGCACTACACATTAGCGAATACTGACACTTTCATGGTGCCAGAGAGGTCCATAATCCGCTGCAAGCCGCAGACAATATACAGGGGCAACTAGGCTATCGCTGCCAAATAAACAGCAGCGGCCTTCTCTGATTAGTGTTGGCAACAGATAAAGAGGAGCGATATCTGAACTCAAAGCTTTTGCAACATTATTTTAGCAAAACAACGAAAATGATGCAAAACGATGGCCTAATGTTGCTTTTATGATTTGATTACTAGCCCTTTAAAAGGACTCGAAGAAGACATAATGCTTGTGCTCAATGGTAAGAAGTGTGTCTGTTTTTCTGTTTAAATAGGGCTTAATACTTTTCATATTTGCCACTTTCATTAAGTTAAATTTGGGACCATGTAGTCATATCTTTCTGTTTTATTATCCCTTTGTATTTTAGCTCTCTTTACTTTTATTTCAGTTTTTATAATGCTATTTATTTGCATCTTCTTGTGTTTGATTTGCCTTGCTGTTGAAAGGTACTATACAAATACAGTTCCCATACCTCGTCTTCCATCTATACATGTATTAAATATAAGTACACACTCTTAGCAGTGTGTCTCTTTGTGAGTAACTTGAAGAGAAAGTGAAAACCCAACACAGTGAGTCATGGCTGTGTGTGCATTTCTCTGAGCCCAGCATGTGTGTTATGGACTTTCCATGGTGCTATTTTAGCGAGCCGTTGCCTGTGATAGAGGTGTTCACAGTCTCACTGTGTGTGTGTGTGTGTCCATTACACTGAGTGCTGCTATTTCACTCCACATTCCATGCCATCAAAGGCACTAAGAGAGATAGTGTGTATGTGTGAATCTGGACGTTCCCAGGCACACACACCATCACACACACACACACAAGTGTACTGAGACCACTCGCCTCTCTCCTATAATTCGACACATTTATTCACTCCAACTCTAGCCTCACAGTGTGTCTCTATAAAAAGACTTGGTCATAGCAGCAGCAGTCTATCTAATCCCTTTCTTTCCTCCAGCCAGGCAGAAATAAAATCCTCCACGCTACACCAAAGGTTATTGTAGCCTTTGCCATAAGGAAAATGATAAACGCCAGTGGTTATGATATTGACTCAGCAGGGGAGACTTTTCGTGTGTGTGTGTGTGTGTGTGTGTGTGTGTGTGTGTGTGTGTGTGTGTGTGTGTGTGTGTGTGTGTGTGTGTGTGTGTGTGTGTGTGTGTGTGTGTGTGTGTGTGTGTGTGTGTGTGTGTGTCTGACCTGGGTCTCAGACATGACATAGAGATGGTGGTGGTCAGAGGAGAAGGCCATGTCTCGGAGGATGGGTCCATTGTCCACTGCCTGCACAGTCTCGTACTGCAGAGCACGAGAGGAGCCGTCCACCCGGATCTGGAAAAACAAAGAACATTACATTAATATATTAATACATGCATAAGCTCACTCTAACACGACAATAAAGTCCCAGGTTTTACTATGTTAACAAAATGTAAATAATCAACATTTCAAACCTATTGTGAAGTTTATTATGAGAAACTGTTGACAAGGTTTAATGAGTAAATAGCAACAGTGCAGAAAGTTTTAATCACGCAAAAAGTTAAACTTTTTTATAATGTAAAAGAAAACGTAAAATGAAATAAAAACTGCAGATCTTTAAGAAAAAGTTATAATAGGTAAAGAGTTATTGGAAGGGCTAAAATAAATAAAGAATAGCTGAGGTAAAAAAGAAACAAAGGGAGAAAAAAGGGAGTCACGTTGCTTTCCACAAGGAAGGACTCGGCAATGGAACGAGGCGGACGTTTAGGACAACAAAGTGTGCAATCAGGGACCAAGGTATCATTGAAAAGGTACTTTTGAGAATTATTATGGATAAAATTGCTCATTTACCACACCCAGCCTGAGGATATTCCCCTGCATCATGGCTTTCTGTGCAGTATCTGAGACGCTCATCTTTCTCTATCACGGTTACAGCCATTCCAAAGTTATTACAGCAATAAGACATCTGGGCAAGAGGTGTGGCTTGTGAGCCCCTAGGTGTGTTTGCTCAGCAGAAAGTGCAAGGAATTGGCTCTGTGCACACTTGGTGGTGTGATGGAAGTGTTCTGGCTTGCGCCTGAACATCTGCTTACATCGTCACACACAAACAAACGCATGGGGTGTGTTCCAAATGATCCTTTCTAAATCTGGTCCTCTGGCTGTAATTTTGCACTAACACACAGCTTTGAAACATGCCTACCCAAGCAACTTTCAGCACCCAGTAGAATACATGCTCACACACACACACACACACACACACACACACACACACACACACACACACACACACACACACACACACACACACACACACACACACACACACACACACACACACACACACACACACACACACACACACACACACACACACACACACACACACACACACACACACACACACACACACAGAGACCTGTGTGGGCTCGTGGACAGGTGTGAAGCAAGTCTTGTTAAAGTTGTGATGACTCCTGGTAGTTCGTTGTGCTCTTCAGCACTTACGGAGTCATGGGTAGCAGGCACAAACAGGAGATAATTGGACAGGAAGCAGATGGTCGCGCAGACAGGTGAGACTTCATGATTATTAAATAAATAATTAAGCCCTTTAAAGCAACACAATGTAACATACTGCCATTTGTTTTGCTATTTAGCGCCCCTACAGTTTCCGAGTGCAAATCATGTGGTTAATATAAATAACTGTGCCATTACACATGGATTGCTATGGTTACATTAACAACAAAAGACATCTTTGCTAACATAGCCCAACACCAAGCAAGTGCAACAACACAACACATACAAAGCCAATTAATATTACTTGCTATTCCCTAGAGGCTGCTAAACCAGGCTTTAGTTATGGCATGCCAATGTTCCAGCCTTTAAGTGTACTCTACACGTTAACAGAAGACAACCTTTAGCGGCTCTTCTGTAGTCCTACAGGATCTGTCTTTATGTCTTTGCTCAGACAATCACTCATTGTATAGTAAAGACAGTAACCTTACACACAGGGTGCAGTTTACGTCCTGCCCTGCTCCTGCTGCTTCTACTGATATCCAGTTTCACAACATGACATTTCTTTGAACAGGCACCATCTTTCACCCTGATTTCACCCCCACCCCCCCTCCCCCCTTTGTTTCTCAGCCATTCTTCCTCTCTCGCTCTGCCTCCTGCTTGGCTTGTGTAGTGATCTGGATCTCAAAGGACCTTGAATCCTGTGTATCAAAGCCTCACACACTTTCATTGGGAACCATTGTATGGACTTGGGTCAGTTCTGAAGAAAAGAACAGAAGGTGAATAGGAAAGGGCCAAAGAAAAGAGGGAGGCAGGAAGAAAGGAAACTTCCATGCGAGCCGGGACCAGATTCAGCAGGTGGGGTTATCTAATCTGCCCGATCGGGCGGGTTAATTTGAGGCGCTGTGCATATGCACACTGTACAAAGCATGTGTGTGCATGTGAGTGTATGTGAGTGCATGTGAAGATGTGTGTGTGCTTATCCACGCTGTAGATTATAGAAGAGAAGTGTGAAGAAAAATTGCCCTGCAGAGTTAAAGGGCAGACAGTCTATAGCAACGGCTGGATATACAGTTTTATTGTGCTGGGACGGATCCACAATCACCAGGGAGCAGAGGGGCTTCGAGGGGAAGCTCCCGTATATTATCCCTCAATCTGACCACCAACAACACAAATGAGCCACCAGGGAGTGCACTGCATGTCTGCAAGCATGCAACGCCGGCACACAGGGACTGGAGGGGAACACATTAAGGACACAACTGATTTACATCAAAGGCCAGGGGACTTAATACCAGTTTTACCCTGTATTTTTTTTTTACCAACACAGAAGGGTCACCCTAGGCTTGCATGTTTGAAAAACAGTTACAGCAGGCTTTATCTCCCCTGATATCAAACCCTGCACTTTAAAGAGAATATTACTTGAAAACATCCACCTGCTGGGTGAATAATGTTGAAATAAACCTGGAAATAAACAGCTATTGATTTGTATTAGTACAAACACTATCTACAAACAAAAAGCGTAGTCAGCGTAGACTGGACAGATCCAATACTGTAATTTCTTTATTGAAAAAACAGAGCTGATGATTATGTTTTGTTAATGAAAGACTAATCCTGGTTTCATTGTCAGCAACAGTAATCATCAATATATCTTAACAGTAATTTTTCATCAGCTTAAATTCATTAAGGCAGCTACAGTGGCGCCATCCAATATTATCTGATTCCTTTTCAACAGTAATAAAGTGGATTAGCTGCTCTATGCTAAATGGATTACAATGCTAATCTCTGCTATCACATTAGCACTACACAATAGACATTCACTGGCAGACAGACTTCATTTTGCCTCTGAGTAGAGGGGAGGTGAGAGAAGCAGTGGACCCACATATAAATGCACACACACAAATTGGTATTGTGTTCACACAAGCAATTGTCTGTATAAAAACATTGGCATTTAGCTCTTTTTCACACTTTTTTACACACTCACACACAGAGAAACACACAGGCCGTCTGGATGGAGCTTCTCATATGGTAATGCAGGATCCTCTGGGGAGGGTGGCAAGAGTTACTTGTGCTTTTGACTCACAGAGCACACTTCCTCAGCCCTGAAACATGTGTGTAGTAAACATAGAGCTGTGTGTGTGTGCCTTGATCTGTCTCTGTGTGTATCTGTGGAAGAAATCCCATGTACACCTCAGATCAGAGAAAATCCTTTTACTCCAAAAAGCAACCACCCTGACCATTAACTGTATCCCCCTAGTGGCTGTGAACGATGACTACACTATCACCAACACTGAAAAAAGACTTAGACAGGGGCTTGTGCAGTAAAAATGCACTGTATGTGATATTCTATTTGATAAACACACACACTCAGATTAAATAGTGTTGATGGAGCCCCTTTAAAATTGTCCAGACCTTTTTAAATGAGTGGCTATCCAGAATGAAAGGTCAGTGTTGATCAATGAGAAATACTGAAGATGTATTATATCACAGTCTAAGATGAACCGCTCAGAAAAAAAGATGTGCAGATGCTATTTTTGCTTTGAATCTGTCAATGAAAAATAACGTGCCCAAAGTGACTCTCCCTCTCTCCATGGGGCTAACAGCTAGCAGAAGGTGTGATACATACAGGGAAGCCATTCCGGTGTGAAAACAACAGGAGGACCCTGTTCCAGTTTCCTATTGGCACTGTGCACCACATAACCACATGGAAATTACAGCACTTCCCCTGACTCTGCATGGAATCCATACTGAAGCAGGTGAAAATGCAATGTCGGAGTCTTTATCTTATCATACATATGCTGTCAGACCTTTGCTTTAATCATGTATGTTTTGTTTCTGCACGATTTTGTCGAGCAATTTACTATATTCCAAAAAAAGTGATTGTTTGTATGACGTTACTAGGCCAAGAATGTCAGTTATCTTCAGAATCTTTCAGGTGAATCTTGTACCTCTATTCATTTTAGATGAATCCTGAAAAGCAATGCCTGTATGTAGAAATGTTAAGTCAGGTGCTGAGATGGATTTCCACATTTCAGGATGAGTCTAGTCAATTCTCAGAAGACATAACAAATCATGCTGTAGTTGTGAGAGCAGATGGTGGTTGTGGCTTATTGCAGGAAATAGAAAAACTACCCCCTCTGGAAAAGACCACATTGGGGGAAATGGCAAGTGGAAAGTGTGTTTCTTAAACATACAACAGAGAGAAATGTGTGTTTCTGACCGAGGACTGTTCGGAGTTCTTGGAGAATTTTGTCCTTGCCTGCCATGGCATGGGTTTTTGGGGTGGCAAAAGGAATGCTAGTCACACAGAGCTGCAGTCTGTTAAGCATGGCATCCACACTAACACACCATGGCTGGAACACACACCATGACCAACATGCTGCTGGTGGAAGCCAGAATAAGCTGCTGACTATTGTATCGCTATGGTCTGACATGGGTCATGCCACCACGGTGAGGTGAGTGGGCTGGCGCAGAATGTCATCCAAAGTCACACAGCATGCTGGGAAACCTAAATTACCACAACAATTGTGTGAGGAATTCCACCAAATCCCTGAAACGTGCATGGGCAAACCCAGTGTCAGTGCCAGCATTTCTGCTGCCAAAAAGGGTCATGAACTTTTTTCTGATGGACGTCAACATGGTAAAATGATTAGCATTGTTCCAAAATGTACTTACAATATAAAATGCTTAAAAATAAGACATTTGTGTTTAGAGTACTGCAGCATACAAATAAAAAAAGGTGTTAATTCACCAATGCAAGTTACCAGAATTGTGGTTACTAACTGAAAACAAAGGTAGTTTCCAGTTGAATTCACATACCATACTTCCATAGCTGTATATACAATTAGTTGCAAACATTAATGATTACAGATATTTTTTATCCAGCTAAAATGATAGAATAACAGTTGGGTTTTTTTTGGCTAAGTAAGCTTTAATTTCAGTAGAATTTGTTAATTTCAACAAACTAGTTTCATCTCAATCCAACTGTCAGGGCTAAATGTGGGAACAGGGGTCTCCTGTGGTCTCTTTTTTAAGCCCCCTCCTTATCCTGTTCAAGATATCAATCCGAAACCTTTTGGAGCAGCAACAGCATAGCCGCGTGCCAAATGCCGCTGTAATCCAACCTGCCACACTTTGCTTAGGTTTCTACCTTCGATGTAAAACCACAGCAGAGTGTGAGCTATACAACCAGGCAAGACAGGACATGCAATAAGAATCTGGAGACAGCCAGACAGACAACTGAGAGGAACATTCACTGGGAGAGAGAAAGGAAACAACGTATCACCACTACATAACGGCAATGTGTCTCTGCACGCGTTCTATTCATACCGACAGCAATACAATGGCGGCTGTCTGATTGCCCAAATCTGTCCAGCTCACTGAAACATATGGCAGACAGAGAGAAAACAGTGGGTGAGGGTTGGGGGGTAGGACAGAATAACAGAAGGAAAGGAGGCGGACTGTGTCAATCAATGCCATGACAAACCCTCCACTTCCACAGTCAGAGCATCAATATATAGCTTCAGGCGAGATGGTCTGGTGCGGGGCTAGTGGGGGAGTGTGGATGATTTGACATTAATCTCAGGGTATTAACAAGGATGGGGCACAGTAATGTGGGATGCCAGGCTGGTCGTGTAGGATTGCTGGAGAAGAGAATCACACATGATTATTCATCACCATGGAGCTGGTATTATTGACAATAAAAGACAGACACATGTTTGTATTCTGTCTGAGAGGAAGAGTAGCCAGAGAGGAAGGCACAAGTACTGCAGGTGACACATGAATGACTAATGCCGTGGTACTTCTACATCGACAATGTCTTTTGGCATGCTGTTTTATGTGTAATTACAAGCTATAATGGAGACATCTTGCAGTTATCCAAAAGGAACAATATGCTTTGTGGCTTTCCTTTATGGAAGTCAAATGTTCATTCAGTTCATTAAAGACGCTTTTAAAAATCCCCCCTTTTCTCCTTGCTTTCCTTCCGGCTCATGAAATAGGAGGATGAGTGGTCAAAGAAAAACACACTGAGTGGAACTGAACTCATTCTGTGCTTTATTCCACTATTCTCTATTTAATGTTGCAATTAGGCATATCTGCGCACAGCAGGATTTTAATTAATGAAGTTCCCCCCATGTCTGCATTGCTTTGTGGCTGCAAATCAGGGAAATGTCATTGTTAGCATGGAAGTAACAACAGAGACTTGCGTAGGGAGTAGTGAGCCTGTGTAGGTGTTTGACCTCCGTAACGGCCCTCCTGTTAGGTTTGGTTTTACTAAGGTTGATCCTGAGTAGATGTTTTTTTTGGTCTAGGATGTTAAGGGATGGGAGGTTCTTACAACCTACTAAAAGTAAGTAAGATTAAAGGGATTTAAGTAAGAAAAATACCTATTTGTGGGTGGCCAATAAAACAGCGTTTAATTGTAACTGAAGAGTATAAATACGTAAGAGTAAGTAGAAAAAACAATAATCCATTTTAAGTTTTGTGAGGAAGGGAATGAGGCCCCTGCTTCTTCAGTCTCCACCACCTCACATCTGGGATCTAACACTAAAGCAGACAGGGCCCCGGGGGGACCCCTGGCTCAGTGACTGACCGCTGTGGCATTAAAGGTGTGGTACCTGTTAGCCTGCAGCTCCACGCGGCCTACTAATCTAACCTTATCCCCTGCTGAGAGATAGACAGGAAAATCAGGCAGAGGGGCACAGAGAAGGACGAAAATGTTATTGTGAGGGATGATGGTGTTGGACGTGAAAGGGGACAAGTGTCTGGAGGCTTCCTAACTCATTTCTCGCCCTGCTCTCTTCTACTCCCTCAATCTCCCCCATGGCTTCAAAGGGTGAGTGACAGGTCTCCCTGCTATCATTCCCTTCACTGCTCAGCTGCCTCAGAGCACTGTGACCAGGCGGGGGGCTCACAGCTCAGCTACTGTTGCTCATTTCCCTCCTCCTTTATTGCCCCTCTCTCTTACCATTGGCTGCTCTCTCTCAATCTGTGTGTCATCAGGTTGACTAAAATAACTACCGGTTTAGGGCCAATGCAATCTTAACAGCATTTCTGAGTTATAAAACTCAAGTTTTTGGAGATCTACTTTTATTTGCTCATATGTTTAAAGCAGTTGTTTTCTCAATTGTCCCTCATTTATCCACCCTCTTTTGATTGGGCTTACATATTTGAATTCATCAAATATTTAAAAACTTAACTGTCAGATGTGTCTGGAAATAAAGAACCCTGCAGACTTGAATTTTATTCATTTTTATCTGCAAAATCCCCACCCAATTCCTCTTTCACTGTCTCATTAGAGCAACAGCAGGGTGTTGGAGGCGACAGGCAGAGATCTCCTGACAGACCTCATTTAGCGCAGACAAATACCTGGTCTGGCTGAGGAAAACCTCTAATGCACATTTCTCTTTCAAACCAATTATTTCCTTTTCTTTCACCATTATTCTGCAAGGGCAATAGCTGCCATTCCCGCCACTGCTGTTGCGGCCACTGGCTGGGCCTCAAGGACCCCAAGGAGGCAACGGCATAATTTGAGCACACATCACAAACTGTGTCTCTATTAGAGCTGCAACCCGGTGGCAGTGATACAGACCTGTGTGCACACTATTATATTTTGTGACCAGAGGCCACTGTATGAGAGCTCAAAGGCGTTGGGAGCCATTAATGAAGTCAACATGCTCCCTGGAGTAGTGAGGCGACCAAATCAGCCTATTGAGCCGAATCAAGACTTGGCCTCTCAGGCGACCCTGCAGTGCTCAGAACCCAGAGCTATGGATGCCATTCATTTGTGAGAGCGCGGCCAGCAAACTGTTTCAGCACGTAGAATAGTAAATACAGCATGCTGAGGGAAATTGCATTGAGATTATCCTCAGGGAGCTGTATTTTATGTGTATGTGCACTCTACAGAGGAGGAGAGGTTGTATGCACCCCTGTGGGAATAGGGGAATACATTCCTGTAGCACCCAGGAAGATGGACATATGGCAGAGCAAGAGGTGGCCTGCTTTAATGTAAGAGAAGCAGAGGGAAGAGGAGAAGGTTGAGGAGGAGAAATGGAAATACATATTATTCTCTACATCTCTGTTTCTCCCTGTGTATTTACAGTTGGCTATATGCATAAAGAATAAATTTGGTTCTTTCTGTCTCTATAATATCAATACATTTGTGTTATTTTTTTTGGATGTGTGACCATTAAATGTACTGGCTGTGTGTTAGAACATTGTTTTCTTATTCCCCTGCCTCAACCAGCAATGTCTGGCGTGCAACCTTTACAGCCAAAGCTACTGTAGGATCTCACAGCATGTGCATGGAAGCTTGTTTGGCAAGTAGGTTATGTCCAGACATGAGAATGAGAAACAAAACCCCACATATGGAAAAGGAAGTACAATCCTTTTACTGAGTCACAGAATGAACTTAATGGTTCAGAAGTTGAGCACATCCTGCTTTTAACTGTCAGTCACCTATCTATCCATCCATTGAGGGTGATGAATAAAGGATCTGATTGTTTTTTCAGCACAGCAGACAAGAATAAGATAACCTTAGGTCATGATTAATTGGACCCACAAAAACGGCAACAATCCAAAGAACAGGTATCTATCTCTCTGGAGGAACTTTAGATCAATATGAGCTCTTCACATAATGGTCTGGTGACACGCTTTGATCAATGTTCAGAGGGTCATCTCACAAACACTCCCATTGTGACCTTTATCCATCTCTATGAAAGGCTGTGTGTCACTAAACAATAACAGGGGAGCATTCTTCATCTTAATGGGGCAAACTCAATAGGCTTTCCTTGATTGGAGTATACTAGGCTTCTATAAATGTCTATCAGCAGCCTATCCAACCATGGTGGTGGAGAAGGGCCATGTCCCAAAAAAGATGTCTAGGTCTGATAATGTCCTACTGACAGACTCAGATCAGTTTTAGCCAAGGCATGACTTTGAAAAGTCTTTGGTCCCTCTTTTGCTGCCTGTGCTTTATTTTTGTGGTTCTCTAACACCTTATTTTACAGCTTATCAGTCTGCGCTCTTCTCTCTGGTCAATACTCATTTTCAGCTTGTTTACCAAGACAAACATTGCAGTTCATTGACTTCAAAGGTGTGATTGGTTTCCTGGGAGATAAGCAGAAAAAGATAAAGAAACAAAGAGACCCACATATTCACTAATTTAAACTCTTGGGCAAAAAAAATGCCAAGAAACAAACCTGAAATGTAACTTTGAGCCACAAAGGTGAACAAGAAAGTAGTTAAAAGTAAGATATGAGGGGAGAAGGCAGCGTGTATGTGTGTGTGTGTGTGTGTGTGTGTGTGTGTGTGTGTGTGTGTGTGTGTGTGTGTGGGTGTGTGTGTGTGTGTGTGTGTGTGTGTCCAGGTGTGTGAATAATAGATGGGGAGCTGAGAGCCAGACGCTGTCTGAGAGCAGACATCACTCTGGATCCCGTTACCACACTCTGCCATCAGAATAACTCTGGAGACACAAGTGCACACATGGTCCAAGTTCAAGCGATAATACACACAAACACGGGACTCTGAACGTGCACACACACTCACATATACACAGTGACCTTTCTGCACCTCTGTGCCACGTCTGTCAACACAACACCATCTCTTCCCCCTGTCTTGGCCCAGGAGGCATAACACAGTTGAGTAATATGATCAATGGGAATTTTAACTATTTAAAAAAAAGAAGAAGTCTATAAAATATACATTTATCAAGGAGTAGTCATGACAGTAGTGCCATAATATTGTGACAGCCACTAGTAAAAACAGACTCGACTCAGTACACACATACACACACACTGATATTAAATCAATGGATCTCTGACTGGAGCTGAAGATCACACATGCTCATGAATTCATGAATTACCAATAGGCTTATCTTTCGGACTTTGTGCAGATTTGAGTGTGTGCACCAGTGTGTACACGGAGAGCATTCATTGCCTACCCTTCAGTTTTATGTTGTGGTGATTTATGAGGTCCCTACCAAAGTTTCTAATTAAATAGGGAAGCACCACACAACCTATTCCTCAGAGATAAGCGGGTGTGGATTTCTGTGTTCCCGCCTTATTGTCTGTGTGTGTGTGTGTGTGTGTGTGTGTGTGTGTGTGTGTGTGTGTGTGTGTGTGTGTGTGTGTGTGTGTGTGTGTGTGTGTGTGTGTGTGTGTGTGTGTGTGTGTGTTTGTGTATATTCCCTTGTTTTCAGCCCCAAGGGTGCTCCCTTTTTCTTTCTCATCTCTCCTCTTTGCCTTTATTAAACAGACTGGCATACTCCTCTATTATACCTGTTTTCCCCCTTGTGTCAAAAATTGCATTGCTGGCATAGCAGGGGACAGAGAGAGGGACAAAGATACAGGCCGAGAGTGAGAAACAACTAAAAATAAGAATCACGGAGAGTGAGGAGGACAGGGAGAGAGAGGAACAACACTGCGGTAAAGCCTTGAGGCATGCGCTACAAAAATGGAAATCATTGGAGGAAAGATGGTGAGACTGAGAAAGAGCAAGAAGACTAAAGGCCAATGTCCACTGAAAATTGTTTGGATGCATTCAATCAAGGCTGTGTGCGTAGGAACAAATACAGAAGGGGTTGATATAATGTGTTTAGTGTCCACTAGCCGCAGGAGCTGCAGGAGCTGTACGTGAGCAGACTTTCCCCAGTGCTTCTTTTGTCACTAATTTTCTCAGTGGACTTTTACTGACAGAGTGCGGTCAAAAAGAACAAGGTGAAGAAAGGCAGAAATAGTGAATGTACCGAAGGGAATCAGACCACTTCACTGCTTTTTCTTATTTTTACTACACCACATTAATAACACATTAATCCCACAACATTTCCCTTCAACATTGCATGCAGAGAAAATGATTTCTCATAACCTGGTCATGAACTCTTCACATTAAATATTGCCTTCTTTATCGTTATCCAACACGTCTCTTACCAAAGAAGATATCACAAGCATAAGCCATCCTTTCACTGACTCCATGGGAGGCTTTTCTAAAATTAATGCATCTTTATTAGGGGAGCATATTAGAGTTTCACGCCCATGCTTTATTCTGTAGCACAAAAGCAATGTTTAGTGGCTGATAATGGAGGCTTCCCAGTGGGAGTTAAATAACGGCAATGCATAAATAAAGAAGCGTGTTGTTTCAGGATGGATGGTTCTCTAATCACAATGACGATGGATTCAATAAAAGGAGCATACAGTGATGTTTAAGTAAAATCAATGCCTATACAACTATGTGTGTGTGTGTGTGTGTGTGTGTGTGTGTGTGTGTGTGTGTGTGTGTGTGTGTGTGTGTGTGTGTGTGTGTGTGTGTGTGTGTGTGTGTGTGTGAGACTTGAAACACACTTTTCAGTTACAGCAGTGCAAGACGTAATTACCATTATCACAGACTCATAATTTAGAATGTTTTTTCTATATTGCTCATTTCAGAGTGCTGATTTTAAGTATGTGTGGAGAATTTGCCTTTGCTGATATGACAGTCTGAGGCATTTAATAACCTCATTTTCTGTCTGACTTTTCACTCCCACTCTCCCTCCTCTCCTGCACTCTGTCTGTCTGTCTTTACTCCGTCCTTTCTCTGTGCTATTATGTACATTTATTTCTTCACCGTCTGCCTACCCTGCCCTTTTTACGATGTGACATATCAAAGTATGACGAGCAAACAGGCAAACCAAGTGCCCCTGTCAGAGCAGAGCAATCCGGTATGACGGTAAGGAAAAGAGACAAGAGGAGAGATTGAGAGGAAGCGACAGATCAACTGGAGAACGTTCAGATAGAGATTGGTGTAAGCTGCACTAAAACTCTTAGACAGATAAAAGTTAATTCTTTCTCGGGGAGAGACAGAAAGAGAGGGAGAGAGGACTCTAAGAGGATATTTGGTGAATGGAGCTTGTCAGCTGGCGTTGTGCAGAAATCCTCTTATACCTCAAAATTTCAATTAGGTGAGGGAGCGTTTTGGTGCGGTGTGCTTCTCTCCTGCGCAGGAAGTACAAAGTGCATGAGGTGGGATTTGTCACAGCAGCGACAGGCCTGCTCCACCTACAGTATGATTCAAAGAACACACACACATACACACAGAGCGCTCCCCCTTCCACCTGCCAAAGCCATTTCGAGTGACAGTGGTACACTTGATGCTACTTCAGTGTTCAGTGAGCAGTGTTGCAATTGAGTTTGTTCCACTGAAGAGGATCTGAAATTTAAACTCACAGGTTTGTGCTGGGCTGCCGTCGTCTGTGTGACAGCTACAATTACACATTGTGTCAGCCTCTCCAAATGACACTGACTTACAGTAATTACAATGCCAAATGTAGCAGCCCATTTTCATGCTTGGTTGTCGTTCAAAATTCCCACTTCACTGTTTCGCCTTCATTTTACCCCCTTTGTCACCATCTCCCTGATCATACATGATGGGAAAAGAACCAAAACCCTCGATTGAGTTTCTGGAATTGTATTTAAAAGTAAAATTAAGAGTGTAATATAACAAGCTATACTGTAGTTTTTACTATTTAGATTTAGAATATGGTTACATGACAGAAATAAGGCCATACGAAGCAAGACGAGGTGTGTAACAACAAGAGTTGCAATAAACTGTAATATCTGTTGGACAATACAACAATAACTAATTCACCTTAAACAACAACTGCTTTTGAACTTCTTTCTTCTCCAGTCCATCCCACTTTGAGGTCACTTTTCCCCCTCTTTCTCATCCTCTCACTATCCCATCCATCTGCATTTTAACTTTTGCCATGCCATCACAAACTATCTAACTACTATTCTCTTGTTGCCTCCGCCTCCTCCACACAAGCCTGCTCTCCCTCACTCCTTCACCCTTTCTTTCTTTGCCCAGTTAGTCCTTCTGCTTCTTTCTTTCCCCAAACTCTTTCCTGTCGTCCTCTTCCTCTCACCTTTCCCTAGCTAGCTCTATTCCCAGCTTCCCAGCTGGCTTTCATCTTCCCCAGGTTAGATTACTGTAAAGCACTGCCTGTCTGCCAGCATTCCTGAAAGCTTTTCATCTCTGCTCCAATTCATCTGGGGAGACAGAGAGAGTGAAAGAGAGCAAGGGAGAGGCTGTGGTGTGCTGCAGCTATGGATTTCAGAGCCTTGAGTGGTTAACCTGCACTGAACACTGCATTGGCTGATGGGAAATTTCCCTGATGGTCTTTTGGCTGTCTGTGAAGAGCTGAGAGCACACCTCTCCTGGGATGGACAAATATGTGCACAAACACACACAAACAAAAACAACTCGCCCAATATCAAAAGTGTACCAACAAACCAGTGTAGTCTCAAATTTTATCCCATTTGAAAGATGACAATACGCATGATATGAGTGTAAATCTAAAACTTAGAACATTGATCAAAACAAGGTGTTTAAGCCTTCATTACCATATTTACTCAGCTCTGAGAGAAAAAGTGCAACAGAAACTGTGTGTGTGTGTGTGTGTGTGTGTGTGTGTGTGTGTGTGTGTGTGTGTGTGTGTGTGTGTGTGTGTGTGTGTGTGTGTGTGTGTGTGTGTGTGTGTGTGTGTGTGTGTGTGTGTGTTCTGCCCACATACACACATTGACAGTTTACAAACAGCAGTACAGGTTTAATTACAGAAGGCCCTCCAGCTGTTTACTGCTCTGCTTCAGTGTGTGCGTGTACTGTGTGTGTTTCAGGGTAAGTGTGGCTGTTGCTGGGGGACTGTGTCAGTGGGTTATTATTTAGATTTAGCTGTAACAATTATAACAACAACTCCAACGGTTGGTTACTGAGACACAGAGTTGCTGCGTGTGTGTGTGTGTGTGTGTGTGTGTGTGTGTGTGTGTGTGTGTGTGTGTGTGTGTGTGTGTGTGTGTGTGTGTGTGTGTGTGTGTGTGTGTGTGTGTGTGTGTGTGTGTCATCAAGATTTAAACTCAATTCTCCTCACAATGCTTTAAAAATGGAGATGCTGGTAAATATGAAGTAGTTCCTGCGTGTTAAATGAATAATGAGATCTGTGTTCAATACATTTAGTCATCAATCCACTTACAATGAATGGTTGATGCACCAACTGGAAAAAAAGGGTTGTTACTGAAAACCATAAAACACATATGCATCCATCCTTCCGCTTCCTCTTTGGTAAATGGACCTTTGTATTATGCAGCATGTGAGAGCATTTCTAGAATGCCGCCAACCTCACATACACACGGTCACATCCCGATCATATTGTACTGGGTCCGTCCTCTATGATGGCGCTGTGTGATGATATAGTGCTCTGAAGTATTATGGGCATCCCCGCATGTGATATTTATGGACCTGCCAGTCTTCCGGCCCACTCACAACTCCCACCCTTTAATCTTACTGCTGTCATCTACTGTCACTGCCTTATGACTATGGCCTTGGCTAACTGCCAGCAGATACATAGTCACTGTGTGTGTGTGTGTATGAATGCAAACGCACTTAAGAGTGTGAATGTGAGACTGTTGAAATATAACACCATTGTACAACACAGGAGAGTACAGTATGTCAGTCAAATGTAGGCCAGAAGTGACAGGCAGAAAGGGAGAACACTACCAATACTCATGGTATGTTCATGTACAGCAGCAAAAAAATACATGCCAAACCACCGCCTTTTTATCAAGTCCAATTCCTCTATCGTTGGCGCAACACAGTCATTTGGCAAGGAAATAGGGAGAGAAAGAAAATTACTTGCGAAAAAAACAAGGGAGGGGAGGGAGGCGAACAAAACTGTCCTCCAAGCAGAGCTTTTACACTCAAACTGAATTGAATTAGCAATTTTAGAAAATAATGATTCAGTCTACCCCCAACGCAGAAAAAAAAGGGGAAATTACTCATAATGAATTCATTAACATGTGTGTCATAACAATTGTTTTAATCAAAGCTAACAGAACACTTATTTGCCTAAATTATCTACAGTTTTCTCAATAGGCCCTCAGAGGCTCCCTGGTTGCGGTCCACATTGTGTGCGTGCAGATTCAGAAATCACTTCAGGCACATCAGCAGGCTCGATGAATGAGTGCATGTATGAAGTGATCAACAGTGTAAAAGCATTCAAAAAAGAAGGCAGAATCACACGAACAAACACGTTTACAGATGAAGACAAGATTGGAGCCTCACCCTGTTATGATAAGCATTTATCGAAAAAAGCCTTTCACAAAACAGCTCATTCGTCAGGCTCTGTGGGAAGCTCATTGTTACTTGAGAGGTGATGTGAAATTGCTTTGATCAGCCAAGTAAGTAACTATAAAATGAAATGCTGACTATATTGTGCAAAGTTAGAAAGCTGCACTCATGAATAAGACTGCAAACAAAAACAGTCCACAGAGTTTGGAGCACAAGCTTGTTTTTGTATTGCTTGATAGATTTCGGGCACATGCTAAACTTATATGAATGATTGTCTTTGAGGTTACAAGCTACCAGGACACATAGTTCAAGTTCAAGCTCTCTAAACCTTAGCAAATGCAATTCATACTCACATATCTGAATGTCTCTCTCTGGGATGAAAGCTTAGCGTCATTATCTGTCAGGAAGTCTTGATCGGCACATTGAGCAACCATTTATACTGTACATCTTTCCCATTGTTCTGGGTGTGTGATGTTCCTGGAATTAATACTGCCTAACCATTACATGTATAGCTAATTGTGTATTCAGCCAATAGTGGCATTATGAAGTTGCTGGCACTGTGGTGTTTAAAGCACAATCAATAAATGCAATTAATAACAAAACATAGGCTGTAGCATTTTTTGCTAGCTGTTGCTGTGTGGTAATAGTAAGAGGGATTATTCTTGTCACTACTCAGCTGGCTTGTGTAACACAAGTCTTTGGGGAAATTAACAACATTTCCCTGTTTTCCTGCTGATTTGCAAGCCTTGCAACATCCATACTGAGTGACTGAATGACTGATGGAGTGTGGGCTTGGCTGCACTGGCCTGAGTAAAGTTCAGCTTGTGATGGGGAAACACGTTTTATGTAGTGACATGGGGAAACAAATCTTAAAACTACCACCTTAACTTCTTTAGTGAATAGCACATGAAGTGATGTTCTATCCTGTGATTGACTTCTTATTCAATAATATTAAGCTGTTATCCAAACATACCGTATATAATGTGTAAGAGTCAGCTTCCAACACTCTATGATCCAAGGTAATAGGACCTTTAAACACCCAATACATCTGAACTATTTGTACTATACATCTGATCAACCAATGTTAAACAGCATGAGACAATTCAATGTTAACAAATCTAAGATCACACTCTGTAAGACAGCTGTGTGTCATTAAGCACCAATTGAGAGAAAATCAATATACTTCCCAGTCAACTGTATCACTGCCCCTCCTGCCCATCCCCATTTCCTTTACCCCTAGCCCTCTAACTGTCCCATTTGAGCCCCATCATTTCCATCTCCTGGGGTCTATGTATTTTTGCAAGCTTGGTCTCGGGCCAGAAGATCAGGGCTTTTAGAGTGGACTGGTGGAAAGATTAGCTTCCATATCCTCCTCCAGTTCTTTACCATTTTAATGAGGCAGGGCCAGAGGGTCTTTCTTCTGCCCCAGCCAACTGTGTCATAGTCTGGGTCTGGGGACTGTACGGCTGCAGGGGTTCAGGGACAGTTCTTATACAGCACAGCCATTGTATGAGCAAATGGAGTGAGATATGGTGCTGATGAGAGACGAGTGAGGAGGTGTGTGTGTGTGTGTGTGTGTGTGTGTGTGTGTGTGTGTGTGTGTGTGTGTGTGTGTGTGTGTGTGTGTGTGTGTGTGTGTGTGTGTGTGTGTGTGTGTGTGTGTGTGTGTGTGTGAAGGAGAAACACACAGAGACGTATATGGGTGTCGTACTGTAGATGGGTGTGTATGCACAAAAACTCTGTGTGTGTCTTCTCCAAGAATAAAAGAGCAATTTAGGTCTTTCTATGGGCCTACCTCCAAAGCGTTCTTGTATGCACCTCGATAACACAGAGAGGGCACATGTGGATTAGCTTTCTATTGAAGGAGCTGTAATTACCTGCTGATATGAATGTTATTATTACTACCGGGCAAAAACCTGACAATTTTCCTTTCAGAAATCCACACAACCAGGCAAGTGAATGTTAAGGGTTAACTAAGCCGGAAAAAGAAATTGGATGGTAATTCATTATTTGCAACATCACTTTCACAATAGACCATGAACTTCAGGCTAAGTCAGTGAAAGGCAAATTGTCTGGGATCGTATTATCATGGGGTTAAACAAATACACAGACTATTCCAGTCTGGTTCTCTTTAAATTACTGTTATCGTCTATACATTTTGGAGTGAATACATTCAACCATCTGTAAAGTAAAAGCTTTAGACAGAAAATAGTAGATGATTCATCGCATTGCAACCAACAGGAGATGTGTGTGCCACTGTATTCAACATTAGTAAATTGGCTCTGACAGAGACTTCCAAACCACCTGGGGATATGCAAGGCAGATGCATATTGGAAACTTTAAAAGGAGGACAAAGCTAATGCTGCAGGGCTGAGAGAATGGACTAAAAGCCATTGGGCTGACATAGAGCTTGACAGGGACAGACAGTGGGAAAGGCAAAGGGGCTGAGGGTTAAGGTGTTTGAGCACATGGATGTGCATCATGTACTTGCCCATGCTTTTATGGGAGCAAGCATCCAATGACACCTCAAAGAAATCTAGACTGAAACTAATTTTCAGACTCAACAAAACCCCAGGAAAAAAAATGCAGTCACAGCATGTGGTCTGAGGGAGTCCTCTCCATTGGACAAAAGGGCTGTCAATCATCACAGGGGGTCAGAAGGGTGGTCAAAACTCAAACAAGGGCACAATGGCCTTTGGGCTCTCGACATACACACCCACTTACACTCTGGCTCACTCAAACTGAAAGAATGCATGGCTAATCAACCTAGGAGGAAAAAAACACAAATAACCTTGAACTGATGTTCTGTGTGTGTCAGTGATAAAGGGCTTCAGAAGAAACGAGTCAGAGAATGCTACTGATGTGAATGCATGCAACTATAGCTATTGAATTGGTTATAATAGAGGAGTCCATGAAGAGGAGTCATTGATAAATGCTGAAGTCCACTTCACGGTGGTTTTGGCATTGAGAGGGTGAGACTGAGAAGCATTTCACAGCCAAAGACACTTGGCCTTGGGGCAGAAATGCCTATGGAGTAGGCCTAAGCTCAATGCTGTGACCTAAGGGAGTCAAAGGGCACTGAACACAATCATTACTGTCACCAGAGCTTGACAATGACTTAGGCTTTGTCTCTCTGCCTCAATCTTTCTCACGCATACATTGAAAGACTTCAGACAACAAGAGGGAAGCACCCATGCCTATCAACCAAGCCGCTATGTAGTCATATCCTAAAGCTATAAAACAGCTTACAGCCCCCATTTCTTTCTGCAAATATGTTCCCCTTTTGTATATGCCATCTTATTTCAACCCCTTATATCAACCTCTCCTATCGTCCCTCTACCTCTCCACGACTTCTTATTTCACAGTCTCCACTTCACTCTGCCAGACCTTCACCTCTAAAAATCTCACCTTTCTCCCGTTCTTCTCCACTCAACAAGGGTGTTTCCTCTGTGCTCAGGCCCTATGGTCCCAAGGCAAGCTAAATCACAGCCAGCCACAGGCACTAAATAAGAACAAACGCCCCAGCCTTACCTGGACAGCGTCCCCGAGGGGACACTCAGACTAGCAGGCAGCTAGCATTCTCTCCATTTCTCTCTGTAAACCCCCTCCCCAGCTCCCCACACGGTCTGCACCGGGTGTAATTGAAAAACACAAGGCTCAAAGGCTTTTACTTTCTTGACTAAAGAAATGGGGCAAAGCCTGATAGGGAAAGGAGGAGAAAAGAGCGACAAGTGCAGGAGAAGGGTTCAAATTGTCACTAGTGTTGGCATGTACCTAGGTACTGGCATCTGTGTGCACAAAGTCAAGGACGGTTTTTAAAAGAGTACAGATCAACAGATTAGAAAATAAATAGAGCAGGATGAAAAATGTAGCTTAAAGATGCAAAGAATACTGGGAATTTTGAGATTTCCAGAGTCAAGTCGGAATGGGAGAATCTCGAAGAAACAGAAAACTGGAGTTCCTTGTAAGTTTTAAGATCAGTCATCCTACACAGTCATGCAGATATGAAATATGTGGTAATTGTGTAACAGCTCCTACTGGGTTATACATTTATTGATTGAGACATGCACAACGTTAATCCGTCCGTACGCAGAGATGTCCACTACTTGTCTGACACAAAAAGCTAGAAGACACTCTGCGTGTGTAAAGAATGAAACAGAGGATGTGCAGGGGGCTGCAAGCTGTTTGATATTAAGCAGCAGGTGTGTATTAATCCCCCTACAGATAGGACACAAGCTACTGGGCTCGCTCATCACTCTATTTACACACGCCCACGCACAAAATAATCAAAGGAATATTCACCTGTCTCTTCTACAGTATACACAGAGGGACATTCACCACATGCTGTACACGCACAACCCCCATGAACAACTCTGAGTGGAAAGTCAAATCAACATCGGTTCTAAATGCCCAACATGTTTGTCTTAAGCAACCACTCCAAGGCTTGGATGTGCATACATATGATGCCAGTGTGTGACCAATTATTAATTTGGTCTTTGTGTGTTAGTGTGTGTCACTGCTCTTGCCTGGCTGCTTTGCATTCTCATCTTTTCCGCTTACGTTGTGCACACAGATGAAAGCGGGACTTGTGTGTAATTAATTGGATATGTTTGTAATTAGTGGGCGCAAGAGGGAGCGATGCACGCAAGCTTCCTTTTGTTTTGTCTGTTGTGCCTAACAACAGCACAGGAAAATAAAAACTGATTACACAGAACACTAATTAGCATGGATTTATCCCCCTCTCTTCACAGGGTTAATTCTCATCCTATGTGTGTGTTTGTGTGTACAATCATTCGCATGCATGCACACACATGCCATTTGTCGGCCCTCCTTTCAACATGGGTGAGGACACACACTTTGGTTCCACAATCAGTGTGTTATTGACCATTACCCTGGTCACAGAGACGCATAAACTCGGGATTGAAGGTAATGACTTATTTGCTTAACAAGAGAGCGGCTTGCTTGTTTGTTGGTGAAACACAAAAACACAGTGTGACACATGTGCTCTGAATGGGACTAAATTAATACAGCTGGAGTTCCTGTAGGTTTTGTATTCAGAGTGGACACTCAGTAATGAGGCTAAAGGTCCACAGACTCCAATAATAACTCTTTGATTTTCTCAGACTCAAATATTGAATGGTATATTTCAGTAAAGGACAGTGGAAACATCCAAGGAGTAGAAAAGAGCAAATTCCTAGGTCCTAAATACTGATCATCTAATATTATAATGTACAAAATAAGCCACCAGTTTAAAAAATAGTGTAACACATTTAATATCTGACTTTTAGTTTGGAATAAAGAGATTTCTTTAGAATGCTGCAGTGAATGAGCGAGGGACCATGAAGTCAGGATCTTTTCATAAACAAGGCCAGGAAGCTATACAAAATGGTTCAATAAAGTGCCTTGATCTCACTCATGTTCTCAAAAGTCAAGTCTTTGCGGCTGAATAAGCACAGCAGTGCTTTCACTGTATTCCTCCTCGTCATCTTTGCCTTTTGCAGCGCAGGGACAGTTGATAATTAGTTGGTCGGTTGTTCAGTTTTTGTGCCATGCGTATGCCTACTGGTTTGAAAATATGTATTCCCAGAAACACAAGTGCACAGACAACACTTCCAACTGTGCCTAAAATGCCACCTGATTATAGCCCTATTTTTTTACTAGGTTGACGTTAATAAGCTTAACCTCCGGCAGCTTTTATACGAACAAACACAGGCAACAACCGAGAGACTAAATACAAAAGCATTTAAAGCTTTTAGAGTAAGCTTCGATCAGCATGGGACCACAAAGAGCTGAACTGAGAACTGTGTGAGGCTGTTACTCATTAAATGATGTCTGTTACCTTCTGTTCTGAATCATTCCGGGTCACAACTGTAAAGCAGTTTCACTTCATTGTAGGTGAGACGCATAAGCATTTCATATGAACACAAATATATTCACTTTGGATGATATTGTCATTAGAACCATTCTGAACCTGGAAACACATTCTCCGGGTCAACCATAAACACTTACTCATACTTCTTTACCTCTGCACACTGCTCATAAATCCTTTTCCTTTTTTCCCCTTATGCCTGCCATCCAACCATGCAATTACAATACACAAAATGCAGAAGCCAAGTAGCTAGATGACAGCATGTGTCTCCAAAGTGTGTGTGCTCTGATAGCAAATATATCTCCTGAATCTATTTTTCCACTGAGGTGGACCTGAGGGGAGACACCCTCTTCCCTGTAGATTACAGAAATGGAAAAGTGGATCCCTCTAGACGTTTCTCACTTCCTCTCTCTTTCTGTCTTCCTACATCCCTCTGCTGCCTGGCGAGGCTCGCCCTGTGTTACCATGGCAACAGGAACTGGCGCGGCATGGTGAGGACTACGGAGGGAGAGGAAGAGAGAGAGGGAAGGAAGAGTCCACCTGCAGTCCCCTATCAGCATCAGAAACCCTGAGGGAATCCAGTAGGAGAAAAGAGTTCACTCACAACTTCCTTTCTTCAAACAAACACATCGGTCCTTCAGACTCATCACTGACTCGTCCTTCTCTCTTTTCCTCTTATCTCCATCCTCTCTCCTTTACCCTGCCCAGCTCTTCTCCTTTTCCCCTAAAATATTATTCCTTCCTACCTTTTCTTCCTCGTTTTTCATCCACCTCTCCTCCTCTTCTATGCGTCTAGCCCTGCCTCGCTTCCTTCTCCACCCCCGGAATGAATTAGTAATGACAGTGGTTTAGGTCCACAGTGGTGGAGGAGAATCGTAATTATAAAAATGTCACTCCTGGTTATGCCAAGAGAATGAGAGAGGAGCCATTACTGTGTGTGTGACATCTGTACTTTGTTGCAGAGAAGGAAGAAAGAATATATTCATTTCAACAGGGTAATATTAGTGGAATATGTTGAATACGCAACTATAGAGATCATAAAAGAAAGAAACGAGGAAGAGCTTTTATTCCATTTTGTCTTACAGGATTTCGTTTTATGGTTGTTTGTGAGACATCATGTCTGGGAGAAAAATGTGGGCTTGGAATGTCACTAAATGACATCATATGGCAGACATTGAATTAACGGTTGGACTTGTTTATTTTAAAAGTCAAGTTTTTCCTAAAGCACAATTTGTGTGGCATGTGGAATAATGTGTGTGCTGGAGACAGAAGGGTTTATTTATTGAAGGGGTTTACGCATTACGAAGTTCCGCAACAACCTAGAGCGTTATTTGTAATTGATATCATGACCATGGTTGGTTTAACAGGACACATCTCTTTTCTGAAAGCACAGTCTTGCGCAGAGTGTGGTATCAGGTGCATGAGAACACAGCCCTTGGACATGAAACAGAAAGGATCAAGCCCCTGCATTGGCAAGCATCCACTGCGCTACATGTCTTTGACCATGGTCCTGAATATCTATTGAATGCAGGGCTGTGGTTTCTGCTGACTGATCTGGTTCGATCAGGCAAAGGGCCCATTCCTTAACAATCAATAAGCAGAATAATCAGCATTGTATCAACAAGTTCAGTTTCTATTACAGTCTCAACTACTTGCAATATACCAGAGATCCCATGCTTTGATAGCAATAACATGCAGCCTTATCATAATTCCCTCAGTAATGGTAAGATATGAGAAGCTTATGGGGCTCTACAGGCAGTGAGTAATAAAGTCTATATCTTTATTTTTGCTGGTTAGAGTCACAAGTAAAGGCAGAGCTGTCAGACTGATGTAACAATCTGACCTGAGCAGGGCCAGGGTGCTGAGACTCCCATCAGACTGATAAAGATGTTCATAAAACGATTTATATTGGCTGTCACGGAGTGTATAGATTCATATCAGCCACATATAGATGCAGCATCCATGCCAAGCTGCTGCCGCATTCATCTTCACTATTTATGCTTCCAAACAGACTGTGATCAGAGCTGATTCTGGTTCAGATTTGAGGTATTGGATGACAAGAGGAAATCACATAGAAGCCAGATATGATCAGGTTCAGGGACGTCCTCTAATGGCTTGCATGGAAACACAACTGGATCACGTCTTCACACAGGCCGCTGCTTATCCCTTCATTACTGCAGCTCACATTCCCTTCAAAATACAACATAACCCAGTTACAAGCATCCTGTTTTTGACAAAGACTACACATGGCTCTATGACGTGCTGTTTGTACTCTCATATTTCAGTATTACTGCACTATGATGAATCCTTCTGAAGGTCACTTGTCTTCATCCTCCTGTTCAACACATCTTGGCTCCTAATCCCTTCAGCTTTAAATACATTAAAATTGTCTGATACTGTCCAGTGTCACATTTAATGATAAACAGTCATCAGTAAGATTTTTATTTCAGAGGAATATCAATATGGACTCTGGGAATCCGTTTACTGCACAGACGGAAGCTGATTTAAGGGACTATCCATTATCACTTGTCGCTCTTTCTGCAGTGACAAACAATCCAATAATGGTTTAATCGTGGGTTTACATCATTACCAAATCTACTATCAGTGTGGCGAAAGACACTATACAGCACTAATTTGGCAATTGACAATGTAGGATGTTTAATCTTGGACTTACGATGGAAAAAGGAAATGGTTTAATAGTGTCCAGGTTAAAAGTTATACACCAAAGAGCATTGGAGACACAGAGGGGCTAGTGGGGGTGCATAAACTGTTGAAATCAGTAACTCCATCTCTTTCCTCTTAAGTGTTGAGTTATAAAACAAATTGCAATAATAAGCCAGTTGATATAATTAAATGCAGAAGCTTTTACTACGGATGTTTGAGGAAGAGGTGTTATGAAGCAGGACGGATTCATTAGCAGAATCCATTAGTGCATAAATGAGCAGAGGACAGAATGTAAACAGGACGACCACTTACTACATAGCAACTTGATGCTGCACATGTGGGTTTGTATGTTTGTGAAGTGCCCATAGTTGCATGCATTAATGCAGATAAATCCGTGTGTGCACCCACTGCCATGTGTGTTTTTAGAGGCTTACAGAAGTCATAAACACCACATTGCTGAGTGTTATCAGGCCTCTCTCAAGGTTGCCATGCGCTACTTTAATTAACACCCACTGCCAGAGGGAGGCTCTACTGATACAACAGCAACTCAAATTCTCTATCAATGTTCCAACAACACGGCTGCAGGCCTGGAGTATTTATGTCGTTTCTGCCGAGATGCACCAGCAATAAATCACACCGAAGGAAAATCCTGGCACTCTTGCTTTTCATGTGGATGCAAGGATGAGGACTTTCAAACAATGAAACAGGATTAACTCAAATAAGCAGTTCACGACGAGAGTAAAGGCCATTGCATATGTTTTTCAACTTGCCAATCACATGTTTAAACTCTTAAACTCTGTCATTGTAAAGTTGTTATTATCATGTTACATATGTGGACACTGTTCTAGTTTGAAGCTTCAAAATGCAGAATATACAGTATATGTTACATTTCTGATCTGTGTGTGGCAAAAATTCATGCTTCAGAAAAATGCTGTTTTCCATGTGTGTGTTTGTATGTAGAGAGCGTGCCCACTGATGTTTGAAACATGTCCTTGAGCAAAGCAGTGTGTGGGGAACAGAAGATAAGGCTGTCTGCTCACACACACACACCTGCAGAATCAATTCCTCACACATTGATGTATGGACACACAGCCAGATTATCTCTCTCATAAACACACATGCACACACACATGCACAATCATCTAGAAATGTTCCTTTGAACCTTCACCGTGCATCAAGGTAGAGTCACACAGAAGCAAGGAGGGCACCAGCACAGCCCAGATCACAAACACTGTCCTGCTATGTTCTTAACACACACACACACACACACACACACACACACACACACACACACACACACACACACACACACACACACACACACACACACACACACACACACACACACACACACACACACACACACACACACACACACACACACACACACACACACACACACACACACACACACACACACACACACACACCAGTGCACATCCAAACACATTCGTTGTGATCTGATTAAGTAAATAAATCTCTGGGTGACTACTGGAATGAATAAAACAATCCAGAAAAATATATCCATGTGCGTGCAGAAACATGTACATTTACAAAGACGTAATATGTAATATACACTATGTTTCCACAGAGACACCTCTTTTGGTCTATTTCAGAGTTCCTATTTTTTATCCTACAGGAATACCTTCCACTGTTTATTCCTGTCCCTTAACGCAAGTACACATTGGAAAACATATAAATCATATTGCGAAATGTAAACATCTGTATAGATGGAGCCATAGCATTAAGAAATGCCAATTTAAACACAGTTGTAGGACAAAAACAAAGAAATCCCTCCACAATTAATCTCCTTCCACTTCCTTTAAAGTGTATGTCTGACCCCTGTTCTCTTTGCTCCCTCTCTCCCCATCAAAACCTCTTCTCCCTGATGGCCATGCTGTGTTGTGCTCCCCGACATGCAAGTGCAAAAAGACAAGAGCAGTAAAACATAAAGGGAGGCAGAAAAAAAAAGACATTGCCAGGCAGGGAGCTCCTTTAGCCCGACTTCAGTGAAACAATGGAGGGGAATAACAGGGTGAAATGAAAAAATAAATATGAAGGGTAGAAGACAGGCTACATGAGATTTTTGATACAGCTAACCTATAACCAAATATCTACTTTACATAAATACCAGCAAACTAACTGGAAAGCTTTATCAAAATCATGCATTCATGTAACAGGCATGTCATTTAAGCGTGCCAAGTTGTATTGGGGGCGAGAAACAGGCAGGAAGAAGGATAAAAAACAATGACAACCTTGATGTAAAGTTAGACTTCTCCTCAAAGGTAAGAAAAGAAGTGTAATTAAACTGAAGCCGAGCAGGTTCAAAGACAAACCAATGAGAAAAAAAGAAACAGAAGCAGATATGTAGATTAAATTTGGCAAAGCATGACTGCAGTGCAACATACTATTTTCTGGACCACTTCATAAATAGAGTAAAAGAAGGAACAAAGGAAGGAGAGAGCGCATAGAAAGAGGAGAGCAGCTTTCCTCTAGTGCTGAGTCCCCATGTGTCTGACAGTCCAATGGATGATTTATGGCGAGCGTTGTCTAGCAGTGTAATTGGCCGCCATGTTGGTTCCCACTGTGGGAATGAGAGCATGAAAGAAGCGGAGATATGTGGAAATGAGTGTGAATTACCTCCAAATAGCAGCAATCTACAAAGAGAAGTAGAAGGTAAGGGGTGGAGAAGCTGACAGAGGAGAGAGAAGGATGAGGGACTTACAGTGAAAGAAGGAGGCCACTGAGACAGTGGCAGAAATAACACTTTATATATATAATATAAATTGTTCCTTTTCAAATAGGCTCGGCAGGGGGAACTGTGAAATGAGCTTTTCCTGCAGCTGACGACGTAGCGCCGCGTAAACAGGTGAGTAACACCTAATCAACATTCCATCTGTGTCCAAAAACGTAGCCGCAACCTTGTCTCAATTAGAAAGTTTATTGATATTTATGTGCTCAGTAATGAGATCACCGCTGACACGTCAACATGATGTCATACCACTCAGTGATTTAAGATGGAGTGCACCAAGGGAAAGGGGTTTTTGGGGAAGAGGCCGGGTTAAAACATCAAAAAAGCCTTCCTGATGTAGAGGCTGCGTAGCATTGAAAGGCTGAAACCAAGTCTAATTTACAGATATTTAAGAAAATTATAAACTGCAAGCCAATTTAGAGAGGCAGTCAAAATGCTTCCTTGTATTATCGCAATAACTTTTTGGTTTTGTTCAGAACAGCAAGGAATGGCTACACAAAGCCAAACACACACTAGTTATATGTCTTATAAGCACAGCAAACAGAAAGGGACAAGAAAGCAGAAAAATATGTTTTAAATAAGTGCTGACTGGACTGAATTAAATACCTCATTCAGTATTGAAGACATCTGGAGTCGTAGTGGCTGCATCAATGTAGCTAAAGAGTTTGATGCTGTTTCAATTATATATATTTACATATATTTTCATCGTAATGAAGGCAATCATCTCCAATTTGATCCAGTTTTGAAGTACTTTTCATATATATATGAATGACCGAGGGTATTCAATCATCTACTTGTCCAAATGGGCAACCATGTTTGAAGTCAGTGCGAGTTGTTGCGTTGCTCTGAAGTGTAAATAACTGCAAAAAAAGTTGAGTGCTATTTGGTTTGGTGTTTAACTGATATGGTCTTTGAGAAAGACATCAAAGGATGCTCTGTGTCTTTTATCTTCCCATCCTGGAACTGGTTTAGTGCTTACACACATGCGCACACACACACCACCATCCACCCACATATCCACAGTAACAGAGAAGGGAGAGAAAAACAACTGCACTGTCATTGGGGGAGCCGAGACAGATCAACTTCTTCCTGTTCTTCCTCTGATGCACCTCCATCACTCCCTCCTTACTTCCTTCCTCCCTCCTCTTTTGTCTCCACTTTTCCCACCAGTGCTGGCACTCAGAAATCAACTTGTTCTAGCTATTTTCTCAGTGTGAGTGGACCAGGCCAATAACTCCTCTATTTAATGAGCATGTCGTGTTCCCCTGCTCTGCTCATTCCCCAAACACACACTCTCCAACACTGGCAGCTTTCTGGGAAAGGAGATGTTTTGTGTGCATGTGTGTGGGGGTAAGGACAAGAAAGGGGGAAGAGAGATATTGTCTCTGGTAGCGGTAACTCTTCTCTTTATTGAATGAGCCCTAGTTTCTAAACTCACCCCACACAGTCTCTAACACACTGTTTTCAGAGAGATGGAGAGAGGTAACATTGCAAGGAAAAGAATAATGAATATGGAGAGAATTGAGAGGAAAACAGCGATGAGAAATTAAGTTTAAGGATGAAGATGAGAAAAAGTATGCAGAGAATAAAAGACAGTCTACAGATGGAGGACAGACAGGTGGAACCAAACCAAACACTTCTAAATAAACTGTAAACTAAAGCTGTGAAAGGTTTGGCACAAACAACCTGAGAGACAGACTGTATACATGCCAGCATTCATACACACACACACACACACACACACACACACACACACACACACACACACACACACACACACACACACACACACACACACACACACACACACACACACACACACACACACACACACACACACACACACACACACACACACACACACACACACACACACACACACACACACACACACACACACACACACACACACCAACAGCCTGGAGCTACACCGTCAATCTGCAAAACCCTTCTCACCAAACTGTAATCCCCCTCACCCTTCCTCCCTCTTGCCTACAGTGATTTCCAAACCCTCCGCTGATCTTGCATCACGGCTGCTGTCTGTTTGATGACATCACATACTTTCCTTGAGGTATAGATCAGACTGTTCACCAGACACGGCATATACCACCGAAGCTCCTTACAACCCCAAGCTGGTGAAAAAAAAAGGAGCTTGATTTGCATAACGGCCGAGCTATTAGCAGGTAAAACAAATCAGCCTGTCACCATTTAGTAACCTTTGCTATTTCATTGGCAATAAAAACGCGATATGTCAGCTCCCACCAACCGAATCAAAAGGATAATTTTACCACAAGGTCAAAATATCAACCAATTATGGTTAATACATTTTTATGTGGCAAAAGATATTACTTTAGTGTGCAGGTAATATTATTGACAAAAAAGAATATAGAAATAAACATGGTTTTATAGCCCTATTATATGATATGAAACAACAGCCAAGGGGCACACAAACACACACACACACACACACACACTAGACAATAGACAAAAGAGCTCAGGTCCAAACTTCTCTCTAAGCGGCAATAAAACCTGCTAAAAACTTTTTGCCGGAAGCAGGTGTGGATGAATATTCATGAACAGAGCCAGTATCAGGTTCCATTTCCAACCACTATTGTGTGAGAGAGTGTGTGTGTGTGTGTGTGTGTGTGTGTGTGTGTGTGTGTGTGTGTGTGTGTGTGTGTGTGTGTGTGTGTGTGTGTGTGTGTGTGTGTGTGTGTGTGTGTGTGTGTGTGTGTGTGTGTGTGTGTGTTCTCTGCATCTGTGTCCTTGTGTGGGTGGAAAAGCGACAATTGCTCGGAGAGGGACAAGCAAAGAAAGATAGAGGGTGGAACAAAAAAAGCAGACCAACTGCAGCTCTGAATATTCATAACGGCCGGAGTGACTCACAGTAAAGCAGCAGGAAACACTATGAGGGAGGTTGCTCCTCTAATTCCAGTTCGATCAAGTTTAAAATCAGCTTGGAATGAGACTGCACGACATTTTCTATTGTTATTTTATCTAGAACAAGCAGAGACATTCTACATTTTTTAAAGCAAATTAAAGAGTTCTCTGGAATTTGAAATCATCATAACTTTTATTCTAACCACAAAATGTCAGTGTGCTAAGAAAGAAAAAGAAGGGAAATAAGCTCAATATTATAGCAAGGCCAAACATTCTCACTTAAGTTTGATTGGAATATGAAAAATGGGACCCATGACTAGACACAGAAACAGAGCAGAAGGACATTAAAAGAGATTATTACAACTTGGATCCTGTTTCAGAGTTTTGGCAACAATTCTTATTAGTTATTTAAAAGCAATTGTGTGTGTTGGGAACCTTTCTACAAACCGAGTGTGACAAGGTGAGAAATACAAGCCTTCAACCAAACAGTGAAGGCAAAAACTAATAATTGCTTCATCAGTTATTGCACCGGTGTGTTGACAATAACTGCATAAACACATTAAATCAAATGGAAAGATCTTAAAACTATGATTGATGCTTACTAAATTATGGGTGATATATTAACCATTTACACCGGTGGTATTTCTGAAAAAATGGACATAACCAAAACATTGGAAAATTGACACCAGTTGCTGAAATCAGAAGACTTTGGTAAAACCATAGAAATCATAGAAACAAAACATATTAGCCAGTATGTTCCATGAATATTAGACTGACACACACACACACACACACACACACACACACACACACACACACACACACACACACACACACACACACACACACACACACACACACACACACACACACACACACACACACACACACACACACACACACACACACACACACACACACACACACACACACACACACACACACACACACACACACACACACACACACATCTTCAAAGCTGTGTCATACTGAATAGGGAGCTTTATCAAAAACCTGGCCTCTGCAAATGTGAGGGACACATTGCCAAAGGGCTACACATACACACTGGCACACATAGATGCAGACATGCACACTTCACACTAAAAAGCTGTCACGTCACAATCAAAAGACGAAAAAAAGTTCATGTTCTCTGATCGCAGTGCATTACCATGGAAACACTGTTTAACAGTTGGTTTGCATGCCAGGACTATGCTGGTATTCATCCTGCATTATTTAAGCCCCATTTAGATTAGCTTTGTCCACTCAATGATCTGGTGGGGCCGACGGCAGTCATTTATATTTTAAAAGCAGGACGGAAAATGGTTTGAAAGATGCTTAGAAAGCTCCATGTGGCATTAGGTGCAAAGAGGGTAGAAAAACAGAAAGAAAATAAAAGGATGGAGAGAAAAAGAAAGCAGGAGTAGAGGACATGAGACCGAACACACAAGAGACAAACAGCGGCGAACAGAAGATGTGAACTAGGAGGGGAAACTGAGAAAGTAAAATCATATTGTTTCTCCCACAGAGAAAAAGTGATACATTATTTATGTAATTCTCAGTTTTTCCCCCAATCAGTTAGGATTGTGCACTCATTCCAGTGAGTGGAGAGGGAGCGAGGAGAGAGCCAGAGTGAGGAATGAAGGAGCATGGAGATTGAGAGAATATCTGAGGAATGAGAGGGGAATGAGTGCTGAGGACTCAACATGATTGGCATTTTAATGTGATTCTGAGATAGCTGAGAGACCAGCAGCTCACTATGGTTTCAATAATAATAATAATGGTAATAATAATGGCTCTGCAGTTGGACCCACACGGACGGGGAAGGGCACTGTAGAGGAATGAGCTTAAGCTTTTCATTTCCATCTTCACTTCAATTCATTATCATCTCCTCCTCAGCTCAAACAGTAGCTGGAGGTTTTAGAGTCACAAGAATGTAAATAAGCCAGAACAGGAACTGAAGGGATATTTTCACCTCTTATCTCATCATGCATATGTGACGCCTTGAATCACAATGTCTGCAGGCTGCCTTCCAACTCATTTTGTTTGTTCACTAAATGTCAAAGAAAATAACCAGACTACTGTGCTTACTTTAGTTAACGGCACAAACAACCATGGCGACTCATTGAGGAGCAGCAGAGCTGAGTATGTGGGTTGCGCCCATGAAAAATGTGACAAATCTCCTATTCCAATGCCAAAGTACAACCAATCTCCGGTCTCGTATAACCGCCTTGACCGCCCTTCACTTTCAGGCCCACTTGCACTGGAAACCTCAACATGTGGAGGAACATTATGTTCAGCGGTGAGTCCAGATTCTGCCGACGGCACTTGGATCGTAGGGTCACAGTGTGGAGAAGACACGGAGAATGCTTTGCTGATTGCTGCACCGATAGAGTGGGAGTGGAGAGGAGGGAATGGCCTCCAGTCCTGACCTGAACCCCATTGATGACTTGTGGGATCAGCTTGGGTGTGCTGTCCGTGTCAGAGTGAGCAACACAACCACATTGGCTGACTTGGGACAAATACTGGTTGAAGAATGGGATACCATCCCACAGCAGTGTGAGACCAGACTGGTGACCAGCATGAGGAGGAGAGGCTGTTGTGGCGGTGTATGGTTCTTCCACACGCTACTCAAGCTGCTTGTTAAATGAATAAATTGTTAATAAATAAATTGTTGCCAATATGTCTCGTTTCATCAGACTTCAATCCTCCAATCCACCAAACAACACCAAAAGAGTCAACAGCAAAAACAGCAGTTTGGCAGAGGAGATTTGTCACATTTTTCATGGGCGCAACCCACATAGTCAGCTCTGCTGCTCCTCCCACAAGTGCATGTTCCTCACAAATGTGGCACTATTTGAAAGGTAGGGAAACAGGCTTTCCAACTGTATAAAATGTATTGCCAACAAGCATTGTTACAATAGCAAAATAAGCTACCAAACACAAATGTCCTTACTTTTTGTGTCAAGTTTATGTAAAACGTATAGCCTGAGCTGTTTGAGGCGATTACTACCTCTGAAATGCAGAGATACATCCAAAAACTAAACTTCAATAACTTTTGTGACTTCCAATTAATCTTTGAAATGAGCAATGACTTATGTCACAGGTGCCAATTACCTATAAATCAATAAAACTACGGCAGCTGACTAAGCATGCAGTAACCTCTCTGTGTGTGTGAGTGTATGACCTCGACGTGTCTAATCTTGTCAGTCAGTATAGTGTGACAGTAGAGAGAGGGATAAACAATGAGTCAGCAAACACCCTCAATGAATTTCAATGGGGCCAGATGGGCTGCTGCTGTGTCATGAGAAATATCCAGGGCTGCATTCTGCATGATGCAGCTGCACGGCTACTGCACACTGCAGGGGCCACAAAACAGCATGACTGCACTTCATGTTGTGGAGACAAATAGGTGAAAATGATAGAGTTGCAATGATTTGATGTGACTACAGATTGTGTAACTCGTTAGATTTGATTAGATCTAAGATGTGATAGCTTACTATATGCGTAAAAACATCTAGTTTATTGATTCTTATATCCACAGAAATCAGTATCTATTAGTGTGTGCATGCAAAGTTCTTCTTACAGATTTATTTTGTATATATCTAAATCAAAAAAGCAATTTGAATATGCATGCACTCTCAGAACTTAAGTCACTTGGGTGCCATTCAGTGTGGACTCTGACAATAAACCTGAAATGTGTTTGTCCTTATTTACATCTCTACCTCGACACACTCATCTTCATTTTTCACCCCCTCCTCCTGCTGCCCAGCCTGCTGCTCCGGTGCCCCTCCTGTAGGTGAGGAGTGATCACACCAGCCCGTGGCACCATGCTGGGACATGTGGCACTTCTGCTGCTACACATCTCAGCTGCCTAAATTAGCATGCATTACACTATCACATGAGGAAATGGTGCGGGGAGGATGACAGTCTAAACTAGGTGGGGGACAGACAGACAAAGATGCAGAGAGAGACAGAACGGCTCCGAGTGGGGGGGAGACAGGTGTTGCCAGGTTGAATAGGAAGGGCCTTTGAGGAAGGCACAGCAGGGGTGAGAGTAGCAGCGAAAGGTTAGTCAGGCAGAAAGAACAGGAGCAAAAAAAGGAAATGTGAAGGATTTAAGAGAAATATATGATTGAGAATGAAAGAGGAAAATGGGAATAAGGGGAAAGTGTTTATCCGGGCCAAGTTAACTACAAGCCAAAAAATAAAATCACAGGCTGTCCTGCTCACTTGCTTTTTCTCTCGTCACCATCACAGCCCTCTGACATCACCTGACGGATTAAGTGCTTTTCATCGCATGGGGGGGTTTTCCTCCCAGAGACAGCAATTGAAAATCTAGCTAAAAAGTCCTGTTAAGAGCTTAAGAGCCTCCTTTGTGATGGGGGAGGAAAAGCACTGGCTAAAAGGTCAATAGGCTTCCACCTAAGATCGTGATGATAACAGAAGGGCGGCAGCAAACGTTGGCATGATAATTCCTGTGTGGTGGAGTATATTGCTTTCTGAATGCATTTTCTCAACACTGCTGAAGTTAAAGCAACATATGCATGCTCTTGCACATTGTGACAGAATGCAGAGTAACTATTTCCATGCCCTATAATGTAGATCATAGCAATATAGTCCAGTATGGTGGATAAAAAGACTTGACATGTCCAATTCATTACTTAAAATAAACACACTCCCATGAAATGAATCAGCCAATAAGATTCAGCAGCTGTACAATGATATGCATAGCAACAGTTATTGCGTTTAGACAGGTCTGTTGTGAGCTGAATGTCAAAATGGGTTCTGAGGAAAGCTGTACAAAAGAAAAGGAAAGTTTGAAAAAGCTATGGTATATTATTTAGTCTTGTATTCCTGGTTTCTGCCATGTAGGGCAAGGCAACAGATAACAAATGTTTGATTGACAGCTTTGCCTACACTATGTAAACTGACACGCTGCTAAACTGACACACCTGGTAAAGTGAGCAGGTTAAAAATAACGGTAGGGATTCTTTGCTCCTACTGTGTGACCCAGATATAATCGATATCAGAGAAGTCGAGCATTCTTTACAAAGTGTTTCTTTCTCCACATACTAATACTGTCTGTCTTTGGGGGTTTGATACTTGAACAAGTATGGCAATTTATTGGGAAAAAACAGGGCCCAAAGAACTTTTCCCTTTTATAACAGAAATACAAGGAAGTGCTGCGTTCCAAAAGTCACCATAATCTTATGATTAACCAGGGCCGCTTCATCATATAAAGACAGCTGCTGTTCTACCTATACAGAACTGTAGAGTAAAAAGGCTAATCATGGAACACCCACATACACAGCAGGAGCTATAGTTTGTCTTAACACTGGATACATGCGATGAAAAAAACAGTAAAGTGGATAAGATAGGAGCATTATTAAGTTATTAATCTCACCCACTGACTGCGAAAACATGTCACCATTGGCAACTACAGAGCAGTCAGCATCTCCGGTTGCAGAGAGGCATGATAGGGCTATTATCACCAGGGGCAATATGTGAGAAGAGCAAAGGGATCTTTTGAAGAGCCATCGTTTTTGTCTGGATGTCTCCATCTAGGTCAGCGTGAGACCACATGAGTGGCTGCTTACATAATTGAATTTGTGTTTATTTTTTCTCTTGTTTGTGTTTTGACTGTGTACATTTTGAAACATTCATCAGTGCTTGGGATGTGAGCTTATGTGGCACTGGCTGAGAAACATCATAAAAAGACATTCAGTGAGTGACACCACCACAGAAAAGCATTAAAACCACCATTTGTGTGGAGGAGCAGAGAGTCACTCATTAGGAAGGAGGCTGTCAGAGTGTGTGCTATAAGCAGCGGTACACTTGTTACTTTATCGGCTCGTGTGTTTGTGGGTAAGAGAGGAAATCAGGCTGAGGAGATGCGCGCAGATGTGCAGTACTGGATATGGATTTATTCTCTTTAGAGTTCATCAGTGCCAAATGCTAGTCCACACACACACACACACACACACACACACACACACACACACACACGTGTAGATTTTCTGAAAGCAATCACTCACAAAACATTCATTTGAAACAAATATTTGAATGTGGACATGCACACACACTGCTTCCAACCAAAGTCATTACGGGGCCCTCTGTGGACCTAATGTCTGGTTGTAAACACTGCTGACAATGCACAGCAATCTGCCTCAAGCCATTCTGTAATCAAGGTGAATGTGCAGCTAAGCAAAGGTGACACACCGTAGTTTTATCATTGGGAACCATTCCCTCTGGATCAATACAAATTAACATCATCCCTGACCAAAGACACTCTGTCTTTCCATTTGTTGAAAGTCGAGTAGACAACATTCACCTACAATCAGGCGTATGTATGCACAGACCTCTTATTTAGATAATAAAGCGAGGATGAAAAATGCTTGTATCTCAAGAGCCATCGCTTCATATATGTAAAAATAATAAGATTGGAAGAAAATCTGAATGCAGAGCAGGAGGAGAACAGAAGCTCCAAAGACATACTGTACCAGATGCTAAGCTAGCTCTGTGGTGCCTGCTGTGCCAGCAGCAAATTGATTAAGAGAGCTTGTGGCCAGGGGCAACAGCCCAAACATGATGCTTATGCAGGTCGCAAAGGACACACATACAAACACCAGTGCAAGACCACATAGCCTCACACAATTGTGTGTCTGTCGTGTCAGCTCTCAAAGGCTAGGCCAACAAAAAGATGAAGTGGGTTCACCTGGAACATTTTGACCCAGCCCAACATAACGTCACAATGTTAACCTAGAGACAGGCTTGAAAAGTCTGGGCACAGACAGTAAGTGTGTGACACTCATAAGGCGTTACCTATTTGTGCAGTTAACATAGCAAGATGATAGCACAGCAGTAGTGCCTATTCCAAGCTAAAAATCTGCACTAAATTGTGTTATTTTATTATTAACGTCATGATAAAGTAAGGGATACAACTTCACTACAGTCATTAAATATCAAAGAGAAACGGTTTAGTTTGAGGAAATCTGCCATGAGCATGTATAAGCTTGTTTAGAAGTAACGCTATGAATCATTGTGTGAGAAAAGATACGTTTTAATGAATCGACTCGATGACCAACATTACTTAACTGCCTGCTCCTACAGTGGCACAGTATTGATGTATGAAATGTCTGTTTGTGTACATACCTGATAGTGAGAGGAGCCATTTCGAAGTAGAAGTAACAGGAGATATGGAAGAAAGAGAGAAAAAGAGGGAAAACATGAGTAAATTCATTCAAGTATTGACTGGGCACAAAAACAATGCCACACAATATTCATTGGAGCAAACATTACTAAGACTAGCACAACAAAACAACTCAAAAAATGAAATGCTCAATTTACACCACATAATAACCACATATGTCATACTAATTCAACAGCATTCCGCAGGGGGTTGTTTGTGTGAAGCGAAAAACACCCACAGGCTGAAATGATCAAATTTGTCAGGCAGTTTCTGCTCATACCCGGAATCTCATTTTCTTCTCCTCGCGCTAACTCTCAGCCCCTGTTAGCTGTGACAGCACCCACACCCTGTGCCATGTTGTGCCACTGAGGCCGCCTGGCACGCGGCTGACTGGCGCTCTGCAGTCCTGTGAAAGTGCAGCAGCACAGTCGCAGCCCCAGGTTAGAAAGATGTGATTCATTAATCAACACTCCCCACAGGGAATACCCCTGCCTGCTGGCACAGCCTCTCTTTCCGCTCTCCTCCCCTCCCTCCTGACTATCCACTGGACAAACAGCACAATAGTATGCTGAATACATAAGGGTATGCATGTACAAACACACGGATATGCAACCCACTCGTAATTAAGCATACGTACACACACTGACGTAAATATTCATACTTTTTGCCTGAGCTTTGTCCCTGGAGGCTTATCTGTGATAGAATGGGCTTGGTTCGGGGTATGATGAGGCTACCAGGATAATTAGTTGAAAGCAGAGTGGGGATTTTTATCTGAAAGCTCCAAATTTCTCTTGCTGTCACGGTCTCTATGGTCAATGGTTTACATTCACTTTCCATTTTTCATTTATGCAGCAACAGTGGTTTTATTAATCACTGTCAGCCATATTAGGGCCTGAAGTGGTCGGTAATTGGTGTTTGCAGTACTGCGTACGACATTATATAGGTCCCTGGTGTTGTTCTGTAAAGGTGAAAGGGCCTTAAGGAATGTATGTGTTTTTCTGTGATTTTTTTTTACCTTAGTATAATTAGAATAACTGCAGCTACCTTTACTAAACCCTCATTTTCACCTCTCATTCTGGCTTACATGCTCTTTTGAGAAAACAGTAATTGCACACTGGCAAAGCCACTTTGTGGATGCAGTGCTTCCCATCAATACTCTGAGGATGAGTGTAAAAAAATAACTTGCACATGCCATTAAATGCCCCGAGGTTCCCAGGCTCTTGTTAAGTGCTGGTTTAGCATTATGAGTAACCATGCAGTCTGCCCAACGGAGCCCTCAGACAGACAATTTAAGAGGACAGCCTTGCTGGGATTAGAGATAAAAGAGCAGAACTGTGCAGCCAAAACACAGCTTGACACAGTGCGTCTCTCACATCGACCTATAGCAAACAGTCTTTTAATGGATACTCTTTAGTAAGCGATGGAGCTGAAAAATAGCAATAGATCTCTCTGCAGGTTGGAGTTGCGTCACTGAGGATTCACATTTCCTGAGATGTTCAGTATTTTGAGATTAAAGGAGAAAAACAGAGCATCCTGACAATGCTCTCACTGTATCTGAAAGAGTCAGAAGATGGAATCACACAGGAGTTGACTGCAAGACTGTTTGGCTTGGTGTTTAAAGGAAAAGCCCAACAGAGGTGAAATGTAAACAAATGGTCAGCCCCAGTCCAAACAGCCTTTTGTCTCTGGCTGACAGGAAGTAGTAACTCTTGGCTGTTCAGAGCTGGGTGCGTGTGTTGAATGTAATTTGTGGAGATGCTGGCTCACATTAAGGTCCCATCAGACTGGAGACAGATGGGTCTTGCTGCTTCGGTATAGCTACTTAGGTACAACGACTTTGATGTTTGGATGAGTTATACCTTGCTCTCCTCACATGTAGTAATGCCTCAGAGATACTGCTGTACAGAAATGTCTCAGGGTGGAGACATTACAAGATGTTTGTAGTCTTATGCCAAAACCTTTTAAATAATAGTCTATCAACTGAACAATAATAGCCAATAAAAAAAAGCACAAAACAATAACTAATCTGGTTTTGCCTGGCTGCACAGTCTACCAAAGTGGAGAAACAAAAGCAGGAGTATTATCTGCTGTCCAGCTAACCGTGAGCAAATATACACAGGGCACAGTGCAAAGGAGGAGCATCACTCCACCCTGTCTGCATGTCCTCCATCTATCATAACAGTGCCACAGTAGGTCGAGACCCTTTTCATGGCGGGAGCAGGTCTGATCCACTGGGAGCCACTTTCATTATCATATTTCAAATTCAGATATCCAAAACATATGTGGCCAGCCTGAGATTACTCCCCATTTCATGGATTAGCATTAAAACTCTGCAAACGAGATAAGGAGTGGAGGGGGGGGTGGGCATGAAGGGAGAAGGGGAGTGAAGAAACATAACAGTGCATGAAGAAAATTATGGAGATTTTGATTAAGGTTCAACAGATGGGCGTCGTTTAGATGAGCCACAGCTGACATTTCCATGCCAGGGGAGATGGGTACTGCAAGTGGTCCTCCGAATATAATACAGCACTAAGTAAACACTTAGCAAAGAATATTTGTGGCACGTGTGTGGTTGTGAGTGTGTATTTCAGCATGTCTGAATGAGGGCATGTCAGTGTGTGCGTACGCCTGTACTTCAAATACTTCAGGGAGCAACAGAAGGGGTTTAAGCGCTTCTTGTTTTTGTCTGCACACTGCCTTCACACACACACTCGACTGTGGCTCAAACTAATTACCTGTAGAATTCACAACATTATTTCTCAGCAACTAATGACTGCTTTAATTCGCCTGTAATTACCTGTCAATAGGATATAATTGACAGTAACAGCAGCAGTCCTGAGTCTTAGGAGAAGGAGGGGTTACAACTGGCAGGCATGGGAATTATTGATAGCAGTGTGGTAGTTCAAGCCTGTATCTTTTTTTCCTTGCTCTGTGGTATTTTTCTATTTTTGCCCATTCTTGAACATTAGCGCAATGATTTGATGTGTCAGCTACACAGGAGACCCCCACTCCAAACCTTTCTTCCTTCCTATGCAGCACATCACTGTGTTTTATGGCCCGTTTTATTGGAGCTTTGTGTTATTTGTCTCCCTTTCCATTTTATCTTAATCATTTAATTTCTCTCACCTTTTCTTACTTCCTCATTATTATCATTATTATTATTCCTCACATTATTCCCTCTCTCGTCTTCCTGTGTCTCCCCCATTGACAACTTCTCTTTGCAATGCAAGCAATCTTCCTTCTGTCACTCCATTCTTTCTTTTCCCTCTCTCACAATGTGTGAGCTGCACACTCTTGCCGCCTCAACCCATTATTTATTGATCGGGAGACGGGGGGCCAGAGGAGGGGCTGTGTATGTGATCTGTGAGGAGGCTGAGCATTATTTCCATAAAATATATTTAAGGCTATTGCCCCTCAGTTCCTCCTCCACCGTTCCTGGAAGAAATTATGTTGGGTTCATAGGGCATGATGAAAGGACAACCCGGTCCTGATGAAACATGAACAGCTTATAAGAGTGGAAATAAGGGAACAGGGCTGAAATGGGAGGATTTTAGGGGCTTTACTGTGGAATTTAAGGGTGGGTTTTGGTGGCTATGTTGTAAATTTGACAGGAAGAAAGACATAAAGATCGTATATTCATTCCCATCTAAGTAGTAGAATGCTCTCAGTGCCTCCTCAGCCCCTCATTCCTTCACTCTCTTGCAGTCTGACCAGTTAAAGGGCCACTCAAGCCCCCCTTTCCCCTTTGAATAAAGGACAAATGGTCCACCTGGTAGCCTGGCTCTGGAGCGCTAAAATTGAAGAGACATTGAATGTCATTAAATTCCTCCACACCACCACAGACTCTGCTGGTTCAAAGGCACTGCCAGCAATAGGAAGGGTATGTGTTTGTGTGTGTGTGTGTGTGTGTGTGTGTGTGTGTGTGTGTGTGTGTGTGTGTGTGTGTGTGTGTGTGTGTGTGTGTGTGTGTGTGTGTGTGTGTGTGTGTGTGTGTGTGTGTGTGTGTGTGTGTGTGTGTGTGTGTTTAGTCAGTTAAAGGTCAGAGATGGTACTGCAGTCTCTTGTCAGCATTTACGGTGTGCAGTGGGGCAGGGGAAAGAAAAGGTTGGTAGTATCTTTTCATTTGTGTTTTCCAGGGAAATGGTCGGGGAAATAGGGCTGTGTTTCACGGCTGTCTTCACAGCACACCACGTGAGGAGGGGGGGAGAGAAAGACAGGCAGTAGAAAGGAGAAAAAGAGGACTCGTGCTGAGATGCAGAAAGGGTTGTTGAAGGCTCATGAAATTCAGTAAATAAGGAGTAAGTGGTGTTTGGTGAGGGGCTATTGTGAGCATATGTGTCTTGCCTGGCCCAAAGCACTACCTAAACGATCGACACTAGCCACTGCAACATGACACAGATGCCAGCACACAGGCGGACATGCTGAATGAGGGAATTCAGAGGCCTTGGATCATGAGCAGAGGGCCACTAAGGTTGACTGAAACACCAAATCCTAACTGAGCGGAGGAATCTGTCAGCAAGAAGGAGAACACTGAAGGGGACAGGGACTAAAAACAAGGGCTGATGAGCTGAAGCTATGAGAGGTTTACACAGAATTGCAATATATTAGCTGTGAAGGTGGGAAATCACTCGACTTGTGGAGTAGAGACTAATAGCAACACTCTAACGAACAATCCTCACTGGTTTCTGCAAGGTCTTCCTCTCTATTTACAGTATAAATGATCCATTGGCCATCATTTAGCAAGGCTGCATGTTAATCATTCATCACAGCAACTGCTCAGTATGAAGGAGGCAGAGCTGGCTAGCCTGCCTACGGTACTGGAGACATAGAGCAAAGGGCTCCCTATGGGACTCACTGGAATGGAGAACAGCGATGGATCATCCCGTGGACATTAATCATACTAGCCTAGTTCTTGCAAAAATGACAAAAGGCGAGCGGCGGTGTGTTCATATTTACTGTATGTATGTATGTTCACTCTCCCTGTCTGTACAACAATACATATGACAATAAAGTTGACTTTGACTTTGATATTTTGAAAGATAATTTTGGATTGTGGAGAATTGCTGGTGTGTTTACAATTGTACCTCCTTCAGTCAACGTCTTATAGTGGAGATGAAGGTACAGCAAAATTGTTGAAAAGCATGAAGCTGCCTCTTGGAAATGTAAGGCAGTTGCAAAAAGCAGAGTTACATGCCAATTGTGCAACTGCGTGTGTGTGTTTGCGTGTGTGTGTTTGTTGCAGAGCGTCACAGACAACAGTAGCATAATCTGCAAGCAGTGGGCCCAATAGAATAAAATGGAAAGGTGTAAGACGAGACGCCTGAACTACAATTAGGCAAAGCTGCAGGTTAGGGAGAGAAACTGTCATATGGAGAAACACTGGTAGGGAGAATAGGATAAGGACAGCTGGTGTGTCTCTGTGTGTGTGTGTGTGTGTGTGTGTGTGTGTGTGTGTGTGTGTGTGTGTGTGTGTGTGTGTGTGTGTGTGTGTGTGTGTGTGTGTGTGTGTGTGTGTGTGTGTGTGTGTGTGTGTGTGTGTGTGTGTGTGTGCATGTAGAGTGAATGTGCTGATGAAGTTTGTTAGATGCATTTACATGAGCAGTTATGGTCTCCCACTCACATAACCTTTGCTGGGATAGAGAGGACGCCATTACCATACAGCAGGCGGTGGGCAGGGCTGCTTTTGCAAGACTGCATATAAGAGCGCTGTATTTAGACACACATTCGACTCACACAGTCTCACATTCACACACTGTTCAAATATATACACACTGTTGATTTCCCCTTGGGAAGCCACCTCAAACAAATAGTTGACCTGTGTGTGTGTGTGTGTGTGTGTGTGTGTGTGTGTGTGTGTGTGTGTGTGTGTGTGTGTGTGTGTGTGTGTGTGTGTGTGTGTGTGTGTGTGTGTGTGTGTGTGTGTGTTGCAGACATTTGTCTTCACAATGTCTAGGTAATAAACAGTAACAGCTGCAGTCAGTCCTAATTAAATACCTGTGCATCTGCTCCAGGATCTGTCTGGCTTCTTGTCAGTCTGTGCTTGGTGAGTGGGTGCCACTGCATTTCTATGTGTGTGCAAGCAGCAGTGTTACAGTGTGCAAACCTTAACTCTCTGATAAGCTGTGGTGGAAAGTAAATAAGTATTTTTACTAAGTACTGTACTTGAGTACAATTCAGAGGTAAATCTTGTACTTTTATTCCGATGCATGTAATCCCTTTAGCTACTTTACAGATTTGGATTAATGATGGTAAATATAATCAACCCTTAAATCAGACTTTAGTTCACCTGAGTAAATCCAGCAGCTACCCTGCAGTATACAAAGCCATTAAAACTAGCTGCACCTTTACCAGCTCTGAGAACACTTTAATGATCAATCATTATAAAACATATCAGAGATATTATTCTGAAATGGACCAATCAAACAATGACTACTTTTACTGTCTCTACTTTAAGTACATTTAGATGAGAGTACTTTCTACTTTTACTGGAGGAACATTTTGAATGCAGGACTTTTACTGTGACAGAGTATTCTACACTCTGGTACTTCTACTTTTACAAAGTACAAGATCAGAGTACTTCTCCCACCTCTGCTGTTAATCAGGCTTACCAAATGTTTGTAATTGTTAGCCTCTTAACTACTGTATTGGTGTGTGTTAAACCCTACACAACTGCATACTTTAAATGCAGCATCACAAAAGATATGGGCCTGATATGGACCTGACCTTGACTTTCAACCAAAGTGAAGTCATTTCTGTCATCATAATCATCTATGACAGTGCGTGAAATGAGAAAAATAAAGATGTAAAGAAGAGGAAGAACAGAAGAAGCCAGAAGGTCAGAACATGGCTCAATTTGGAACTAGATAAAAGAAGCTTGATGAAGGAAAAGCGGATGCTTCCGTTGTGATGACGAAGAAGATGATGAAAGACGACGCAGACAGAGCTCTTTGTGTGTCATCAATAGAGGTCAATGTCCAGTTTCTCACTATATCAGTCTGTCTCTATTCAACTCATCACCTTCCCTCAGGCTACATCTCTAAATTGAGGTCGGATGTCACCAGTGTGTGTGTGAGTGAGTTTGTGCTTAGACACGCACCAGGACAGGCATCAACAATGCAAGCTTGGGGAAGAATATCCATTGCAAAAGTGCACATAAACCACATAAGACAGACACACAGTCATACAGCTCATGTTGGCTGGGGGGAGGGGGGGGGGCCGCACAATTTGTACTGCCATTGCTGTCATCAAGTGTCTAACACTTAACTACTGTCCATAATATCACACTGTCGTGTGTCTATCCTCCAGCATCTGACACAGTAACACATTAAGATTAATAACCATTCTTTGTCCACTTTTGTTCTACCCTGATTTTTTCATTTTCTTTTATACACAACATGAGACCTGACCTTTGCGATCAAGTCTGTTTAATGGAAGCCTGTCCATCGGCAGACCTAATAAAGCCCTCAGTATAACAGCTGACATCCATACACTTATGTTATATATGTCCGTGGTGTACATAAGGGAAGTGGAACCACTCAATTACACAGATGACACACTCCATTGTTTGGATAATGGACGAGTCATGCATGTATAAAGGCAGCGCGTGAATCTGTGTGTGTGTGTGTGTGTGTGTGTGTGTGTGTGTGTGTGTGTGTGTGTGTGTGTGTGTGTGTGTGTGCGTGCGTGCGTGTGTGCGTGCGTGCATGCAAGTCAGACTTTGCCCTAGGGGTGATACGCGGGGCAATCATCCTCGCTCTCCATTGCCTTTAACCCCTGACCTTTTTTAGCGATACAGTGTCAATGTAGAGATTGCTTTTCTCTTATTCATTTTAAGCCAAATTTGTTCAGTAGCATTTTTTTTTTTTTATGTTCTTGCTGGGTGGGAAAAAATAATATTTGATCAGTAAATAATAAGCAGTTGATCAAATAATAATTTGGAGAATAAAATTGTCTTGGCTTGAAATACCAATGTGATGGACTAAACCCAAAATATATCTATCAGATTCTGCCAAAAACAAAAAGATTAAATTGAAAATACTCTCAGAAGACCCCCAACAACACTACTGCTGTGTTCCTCTGGATGTTGTGTTGTAGTATGTTATAATGTGATGGAAACTGACATCAGGGCTACTTACATTTGATACTCCATCACTGATAATCTCCCCTCTGTGTTGAGGTCATCTGTATTTTGTCAACACAAGCTTAAGTGTGTGTGATGTGTAGGGGGAGGACTGGGAGTTTTGGTAATCAATGGTGCTTAGACATATGCTAGGCCGGTTATTGGCTGGGATCATCAATCAAAACACTTGACTATGAATCTCTGTGAACCACAACATTGGGGCTCTATCCGTCCCGCTAACCTTTTGCCATTCCCCAGTGGTTATGAATTTGAGTGTGTGTGTGTGTGTGTGTGTGTGTGTGTGTGTGTGTGTGTGTGTGTGTGTGTGTGTGTGTGTGCGTGTGTGTGCGTGTGTGTGCGTGTGTATGCGTGTGTGTGTGTGTGTGTGTGTGTGTGTGTGTGTGTGTGTGTGTGTGTGTGTGTGTGTGTGTGTGCGTGTGTGTGCGTGTGTGTGCGTGTGTGTGTGTGCGTCGTGTATGGTCCTTTGGTATTGAACTTTATTCCCACTACAGAAGATAAAGGGCACTTATGGATCAAAGGAAGGACAACAGGAAAGGTACTGTTTCAATCACACAACATATGCTATCAAGGGAAAGCACTTTGCCCTATGAAGCCCCCCTTCCTCAAGAATTGGGGTCTTGAGAGCTTGTAGGGGGAGGGGGTTTGAATTATGATGGTGCTAGTTAGGCACTTTGCCCTAGGGATGCTCTCTGCGGCTCTTATTCCATCTTCTGCTCCATTGTGGGATGTTGTGTATCCTAGACCAGTCAATAGTCCCACCCCCTCCCCGGAGGTGAGCCCCTCTAAAACATGCATGAGTTTATGAGCTGGGAATGTGCCACTAAAGGCCTTTAGGGCTTTTCGAGGTGGTGGAATATCTAAAAGCTAAGTGAGACCATCTTACCAGGATTAGGTCTTAGGGCTCTCCACCTCCCCACTAATACTCTTCCACTGTTCCTGCACTCATCTCCTCCTTCTTGTCCCTCGCTTCCTGCCAGACATGTGCCACTATACATATAAATCAGTCCTAAAGCCTGGACCCTTGGGGCAGGTATATCCACAGATCCAGTGTGTTTAGTATAATGAGAGAAACTCAAATGTCCGTTGCACAAAGCTTAGATTTTAGTCAATCCATCTCAAGTGCACAACCCCACCAGATACTGTAAACGAAAATGTATTTGGAGCAAAATCTGGGGCTCATCTCTTCATCTCACTTTTTTAAAGACTTATGAGGCTTTTTAAGCTGCACATTTAAGATGCTTGGTATTTGCTGAAGCCTTTTTAAAAAAGGGGAACCATAAGGGGATGTGCATGTTGAAGGAGCAAGAGAAAGATTTGGGTCGATGAATGTTTGATGAGCCCAAATGGCCTGTCGTGTTAGCCAGCTGCTGAGGGCCACGTGCTTTTAGTGTAGGGCAAAGTGCAGCGGAATTAAGGCTGAGCCATGAGGAGCTACAGGACACAGAGGGGGACAAACATTTGGAAAAAGTTGGCAAATAATTGTTGGCAAGATACAAAATATCTTTCTTTTATAAAGTTAGGGTACTTTTTTTTCAGTTCCTTATCTAAACTTGCTTTTAACTTTGTGTACTTCCTATGATATACCGGGTTCCCTTCAACTCAGGGAACAGGTTGAGGATCAATGCCTTTTCAAGCTTAATGTGCACAGTCTTCTACCTTTCATATTCAAAACTGGGTCTCGGTATCAGAGCATAGCTGACAACAATCACTCAACAGAGAAACAAAGAATGGGAAGAGAGAGGGATGGATGGATGTTGAGAGGGAGGACAGACACGGCTGAGGGAGGAGAAGACCCCCTGCTTACCGGCACATTAATCATTAACATGTGTAAAAGAAGAAATGAAGGCGCACAGGAAGATGCTAAAGCCACAACATCACTTAGCAGGCAGTTCCCGAAACTCACCATGGAAACAAAGGGATGGATAGACGTTGCACTTTTTTTCCCCCAACATTTTCCCTTACCCCCACACTCTATTTGTTACTGCGTTATCTTTTCCTGCTCTGCATTCCTCTATCCACCTCTCTCTCCATCGCAGACAACGATGCTTAGTGAATATTACACTCATCCATCCCCCTTTTAAGTGCCGCCATTATGGTTACAAGATGCACTTATAGGCTCATTGGGCTTTTTAGGCCCATTGATTGGCACAATCAATATGTCATCTTCGGAAAGTTTGGAGACACTACATTAGAGCTCCCAGACGCTCTTAAGGCTTTAAGCAGTAATTTGAATGGAGATGGTGGCTAGTTCATTATGTTAATGGTCAACAGCAGGTGGGGTGGGATCTGAATGCCTTATCGTTTCTTCCGGTAATTTTTATTTTCCCACATTGATACTGCGGTCAGCATGCTAAATATTATTTTCAGAACTCGTCATTAGTGTCATCAATGCCCTTGCAATAACTGTCAACATCAACTCTACTATGGTATTCATAATGACAAACCACTGCATATAAATGGCAGAGATGTTTGCTTCTGTAATTTTATTACGAGAGAAATACATCTTGTGCAGTGCTTTGTGAGGTTCACTCAAGGTTCAGGGTTTATTAATACATAAGGGTAGTATTGTTTTCTTGGCATGAGATGTAGCAGTTAGAAACAATATAAAACACATAAGAATATGAAAAGATAATGTCAAGCAGTGTACACATTTTAGTCTAGAATAAAGCATAATGAGCACATATTTTGTTCCCCTTGCTCTCGTTGTTTTGAAAAACGGTAGCTTCTGTCAAATTGAAAAGCTTCCCTATATCACTTGAGAATCCACATGGAGAGCCTAAACTGCCAGGCAAAGGGGATATAAGATGGACTTTACTTCACTAGGGATGGGATGAAGCCAGAAAACAATTGCATTAGCCTTACGCTGAAAATAAATGGGTTTAGTTATACTGTTGTTTCAGTTGAAACTTAATTTGGTTTTGGAATTGCTTGACCAAAGAAATGTTTGCCTCACAGTTCTAACAGCATTGGTCTGGTTGTCCTCTAGATGCTTCTATTAGTGGATTAGCATGCTAAGTGTAGTAGTGTCAAGCCGCAGCCTTACTGTGAGTAATTATTGAGGTGCTGTAGGAACTAGAATGTTGTCTGATCACACAAATGAGGGAATGAGTTGGGATCAAGGACATATAAATATTGTGTAAAATTGTACTTTGGTCTTGCAAGAGTCTGCAGTATTATTATCTGTGGACCTGAGCTCTTGTCAACATCTAAAAAAGGCAGGAGTTTTCAATCTTACCCAAGTAAAAGGAAAACAAGTGATGAATAGTGCCATCAGAACTATGGCTTTCACTGCCGTTACTATTGCCTCTCAGCACAATGGAGCCCACACATTGTTTTTTAATTCACACATTTGGAATCAGAGCCTTTATCCTCATAATGCTGCTCTCTGCTGTGGAGCACTTGCACTCCGCTACACCACAGATAAGCTGCGATTGCTTTGCTATCCTCCTACTGGCCGCCAAGCTAATCTGGCATGTCAGCCCCGCAATCAGGCTGAGGCAGGTGACATGTGACTGAATGGCTGAACAACGGGATGCAGCTTGGGTCTCAGATAAGAGAATTAATATTGATTGCACATGCATGTCAGACAGATTGTGTCCATTAGGAGGCGCATAGCTCTGCTACAATGGTAACATGCCTTGGGTTGGATGTGGAAGACAGGAACGATTAAAAGTTCATATTTCCGATCAGTCAGGCATTCAAGACATTGTGACTGTCTTAGTTTGAAGTGTTTAATATAGAGTGGGTTCTTAAAATACATTTTTTTTATTTAACTAAGTCAAATTTGCATTTATTTCTAAGAATTGCCCTTTTTTATACTTGATCAGTGCATTATGACTGTAAATACTTGCCATCCAACTTATTCAGCATGTATTTATCGTTTCAATTTTCCTTTCTGAGGTTAACGAACAACACTGTAAACTTAAAGTTCAAAGGAAAGTATTTGTTCATTTGATGACTCACTCACTTCACTGAGAATTAGCTTAAAACGTTCTATCCATTTTCCTAGCAGCCAAGTTTTCACAGTCCAAATAAAGCATCCGATATCACCACACATTCACCTCGTCGCAGATAACGCATAAATAAAAGCATTCACACACTCAGTCTGGATAGTGTAAGTAACACCCAAATATAGATCTGTGTGTATGAGTGTGCATGTTTGTGTGTGAGTGAGAGACAGACAGAGAGAGAACGCTAAGAGCCATAACTGTGGGAGTGTTTTACAAGCTCAAAGCCCTGTGCCTGCTCCTCTAATTCAGCACACACGTTGCACTTTCAGCAGATCAATGATCCCACTGTGCCTTACACACTCTGTCTCCATGAACCCACACTCGTGCACACACACATACATTCAGTCCTGCTCATTTCATATACCTCGATTTGTTTCTCGTATATATGTGCTCTAAAACACCCCCCTCCTCTCTTTTTCTTTCCATCCTTACTTCTCTCATAAGCCCTGAGCAATTACTCACAGAGGCTCTAGAGAAGAGCAAAGGAAAGACAGGGGAGGGAGCGAGGGAGGAGGGAGAGAAGGACAGAAAGATGGATGAAAAGAGGATAGAAAGATGTAGAACGAAGGTGAATGAAAATTGCCCGTCTATAGCTTTTAACCGAGAGCACCTCAAAACATCTGCTCTTCAATGACCAGGGTCAAGGTGTCAAGCGCGTGTGTGTTTAATCTGTGCGTGCAAATGGGAGCATGGATGTGTGCGAGGCGTGGGGTTAAGGGGAATGTGCATCTATGAAGGAGGTGGGTCACAGCAGTGTGACATAACATCATTTATTCATTGGGGAGGGTCATGTGTGTGTTACAGCTGGGATGCACATGCTGTCCACAAAACACACTTCTGGAAAAAAGAAAAGTCCAGCTGTAGCTCATTCCTGCAAGATTACACACACACCCACAAAAGAGAAATGATTAAATAGCCACAATATACTGGAAGGAAGTTATTACAGCGGGAGTCAAGGAAATTCACAGTGTGTGTGTGTGTGTGTGTGTGTGTGTGTGTGTGTGTGTGTGTGTGTGTGTGTGTGTGTGTGTGTGTGTGTGTGTGTGTGTGTGTGTGTGTGTGTGTGTGTGTGTGTGTGTGTGTGTGTGTGTGTGTCTGCTTGCAGTGTCCCCAGCCTTCATTTCACTCTCAGGTTGATCCATTTAAAACACAATGGAGGATTACATTCTCATCTGCCCACTGGCTTCAGACTGCACAGAAAACACTGAGGCTCTAATACTACCTTGGCACACAGCGTGTCCAACCAAGTGTGCTTTTTCATATTTTATGCAAGCTACACAAGTTACAGCATTCTACTGTGTATCCGTCTGTGTGTGTTCCGTGCAGGAGGCTCAGGCCTGTCATGGCGAGGGCAGGTTGAGGGGGATAAGGCCCCTCTCCAGTGTGGAGTGCTTGTGAATTGGTTTTGGCTCGGGGCTAAATCTCCTCACAGACACCTCTTCGTTTTTCTCCGCGAGACCAGAGAAGAGACTGCTTTCACTCGAGCCGCACACAACAAATCCAATTCGCTGTGATTTCAGCCAGTTCTTGGCCAACATGCAGGTGTGAATGTGTTCACACACCAACACACAATGCATCCCGCTTAATATGAATTTTTCCCTCCACTATCTCTCTTCTACAACCATGGAATTATTATAAAAACAATAATGGAGCTCCAACACACAATGACCACTTCTCCTCTGTCCATACATAACTGCAACGTATTATTTCCCAAACAATCAACGCATAAACCCCTGCTCACACACACACACCCACACACACACCCACACACACACACACACACACACACACACACACACACACACACACACACACACACACACACACACACACACACACACACACACACACACACACACACACACACACACACACACACACACACACACACACACACACACACACAGTTACCGACAGCTCATACCCGAGCCCCCCACAAAGAGGAAGACAGTTACAGTCTGTCTATCCGGCAGCATTCAGGCCCATGATTAAACCAGTGTTTATTGGTAATTAAACACTGTGCTTTGTGGCGGTATCCAGAAAGCTGTAAAGCACTCCGTCTCCCCACCACATGCACCACCCCTCTATTGGCATGGTGCCGTACCCCCCTCCTCTTTTTTTGCCTTTCAGGGGGCCGCAGGTGGCACAATTGGCAGTAATGTGTTCTAATTGTTGGCAGCGCTACCCGGGTAAAGATACGTAGTGGGGAGTGGGAGCTTGGCTGCCGTACCAATGAAGACAGGAGGGGAGGGAGGAAGAGAGTCAAAGAAGGGGGATGTAAATAATGGAAATCAGGAAAAGGAAAGATATGAGGATATATGGAGAAGTATGGAAGGAAGTAGGAAGGAGAGGTTTAAAGGAACAAGCAGAGAATGCCAAGGATAGAAAGGTGACGTGTGGTACAAGCAATGCCAAGGAAAAGGAAGAGCAGGATTGGGAATTAACGGCAGAGACGAGAGTGGGAGGAATAAAACCCAATAGAGGTTGCTGTTCCTGTCGTGTCCAAATGTTTGCTTCGCTGTTGTTGTTTTTCAGACAGCTTGGAGAGAGGCTCCCCTGGGTTAAGACTTAGCTATAACTGCAGCGGAGACAGACACAGTGTGAGCTGCTGGCTTCGTGTAGTAACACAAAAGCTACACACAAGCTTAGTTGCTGAGGTCCAAACCGTATAAAGCCCGGGGGTTTTACAATCCACTCAACATATACAGAAATGTTGAGGAGCCAGTGGAGTGGAGTATGACGAGCATAACCTAAGGCCAGTGACTTCATACTGTAGCATAAATAATCCATGGAAATGTTGTCTCGTTCCATTACTGATAACACACACCCGAGCATTTCTACCTACAGTATAGCCTTTATATAAAGACAGGCTTTGGAATAAATCATATGTGCTATTTCAGTTGCATTAGTGCAAAATGTGTCAGAAGCTTATACATTAGTTATAGTTTTTTACCAAGTTAGCTGTGGAAAACAGTCAATTACTGTTACCACGGATGTTTTTTTAAATAGGGAGGATCTCAGTGTAACTGTGGAAAACAATTTGTTGTTGCATCATCTGTGAGGTAGCGGAGACCTATGGATTTGCTATTAAAAAGTCAAGGTCAGAAAGCTTTATAGTAGGTCTGTATTTTAAGGATCTTCTCAATGTGGCAGCAACAAAAAATGATGTCCAAGTACATTAAGCCCATTACAATGCAATAAAATAAAATGAGTCATGGTTCACTGAGATCCTATCCACATCATTTTGTGTGGATTGTGTGGATTTGTGTGTGTGAGTGACTCAGCATCTCTCCCTTGGTGCGGCGGCACCTGTTCTTCATTTGCTCATCGACAGGTGTTGCCGTCCCCGCTGAATGTTGTTAAAGTTGACTAAATCAGATGGAGAGGCAGAATGACAGCCACTGAACATAAGTAGGCACACTGTGAGACACTGAGAGCCAAAAATAGTCTTTAAAGACATGTGGTGAGCTCTAGGGATGTCACTCTGGTGGCACACATACTTTACAATATTTCAGCTCTTTTTAAAGCATTTATACCTGGCACTGAGGTAGGTCTATATCAATATTATTTTGTATTGTAAAAGCTGCATAGCTGTCTAAAGAGTAAGAGGAAAGATAGGAGCATGAAATAACGTCAGATCTAAACACACTGTAAGCATGTGGTTTGACTTTTAGTTCTATCTGGTGCCTTAGATGCAACATTTGAATAAGTGAGGGTGTGGTACACATTTATTGACCAAACTGAACCTGATGTATGTGTGGCTGTGAGTTGCCCTTATCTTTACAGGCAAGATAGATGGGTGCAAGGGTCTGCACCACATGAAGCCACATGGATAGTTACACACCAAATCCTGGTAATCTTTCTGGCTACACACACCCAAACGCACACTACCTGTCATACTGCACACACCAACACAGAGGTGTCCGCTGGGTCATTTCCATGCAGGGGGAAACTTTAAGAGGAGGCACAACCCACTGGAATGAAAACTGCAGTGAGCTTTAGAGAAAACACTCCACACTGCAAGGCACTGATGCTGCATTACCATAGCAACGGTGAGGAGAGCATGAAGTGTTGGAGTCAGAGTCTCAAGGTTACTTAATCTATTCATGTTTTAATAATACCACTCCCTTATGAAAGGAATATTACCTCTCTTGTAAGTATGATGAAAATACATATCAGATCTCTGAAGCCAGTGCACTTGCCCAATGAACACAGAGAAGCAGCCGTCAGGGTTAAGACAAGGAAATGAACTGCACATATATTGGTTTCATTAACCAAGACTTGAGTTGATGAGGCCTGATTTCAGAATATTACATGGGCATACTATTTCTGGCTTGGCCTATTTAAATAAGACAAGATCGGTCAGAACCACCGGTGAGTTTCCTCCTTGGAATAGACAGAGCTGGGTGGAGAACGAGAGGAGGAGTTGCAGTAGTTTTTACACGAAAGGTCAGGAAGCTGAACTAATTGAAGCAAATAACAGCTTTCAATGATGCCAGTCTTTTGCCCAGGTGTCTGTGTCAGAGGTGAAGCAGCAGGTGAGCAACTGTCTGTGGAGGGGTGGGGGGGCGGTCAGGGAGGCCTTCTGGGATTTGTGTTTTCCACCTGATCCATCCCTGGACACACATGTGGCCTATTGAGCTGATGACAGTGCAGCTGACAAATGGCATCCTGCATGGAGTTAATGAGGGGAAAACAGATGTATGCCGCCCCTCTGGAGATACTCTTTGTCCAAGTGCATGTGCCACGGATACAATTAATTGTGTGCACAAGTAATATATGCATGCTCAACAAAACGTCATAATTCAGAAATGACTCAAAGGACAAATAAGTGGATACCATGTATGGACATAAAAGCACTTATTATAACATAACACTGTCTTGCTACAGCAGATAGGTGTCGTTACACAGAGACAGATATGGATAATCTCTTAGAGAGGCAAATGATTTCCACATGCTCATACATTTACATAGGTCACAAATAAAAAGCATAGCAGAAACACTATGTTCCTTTTTAAACAGGCAGCACAATACAATAATCATAAAAAATAATATATATATGCTGTATATGGCACGCTGCTCTATATTCCCTTCACTTTAAATTATTAATCAGCAATGAGCTTTATGCACTAGAAATAAGAAAACAGAGGTGCGGAATAATGTGTTGAACATTTACAGAGATGTATTTGTTGTTGCATAGAAGATGACAGTGAGTGAAGAAATGGAGCAATAAACGTGTCTTTGTAGTCTCAGTTATAAGTTTTCTTTCACACTCAATGACATGCTGTGTTCTTCTCTTCAATTCTTCTCATTTTTTTTCATAAAGCCCTATCACTCCCTCTGTCTCTTCCATCTGCAGTGCATGCTACCATAAGTTCTGTCCTTATGTCTGTGCTGTGAAGTCTCCGGTCTGCTCTGCAGCCTTCCTCTGCAGTGCTATAACGTGTGCTGACCCCTGACAGAACCACTGCAGTGCGAGCTGAACCCTCTCTGCAATAGGACCATGCCATTAAAGAGATAATGTTACCCCAAGAGGAATAAGACAAGAGTAAACAGTCTCTGCTGTAATACATTTAGACCTTCTGGCAAAAATAAGTGTGGCAAATTCAATTAAGTTTTCAGAGCTGCAGGGACCCTGAGCACTTCATTTATTCTCACAAACTGCAGCTGGATCTTTACAGCAAGACCGGGAAGGATGCACAATTGTTTTGAACGTCTCCATGAAGTGATGAAAGTCACCCCGTTGCTACCATATCACAGCCTTTGGTCGCCGTGCCTCTGATGCCAAGGGCAGAGTGGCTCCCCTGTCCCTGTCCATGGTGCTGAACTCACGCAGGGGGAACTTATAGCAGCTCTGCCACAACCGAAGACATGGAATATCCTGGTACATATGAACCATACATGTGTCTGAAAACAACCTTCATTTAATCGGCCTTGTGTTGTCAACTGTAGGAACTAGGTTCACTTGATCTTTCCCCCATCACTTAGGTGTAATATAGCATATCCTCCTGGGGTATAAGTGAACTTTGACACTCGTTTTCCTTCTTCCTTGAAAATGCCTTGCCTCTTAACTCATAAATCAATTTGGTAAATTATCAGTTGAAACATAAAAATATGCATTTATAATGTAAAAACACATTCAAATGCGTTTTAGCAGGCACATTTTTAAAGATATTTTGGGCCTAATTAAGCAAGCGTTGGCGGTGGCGCATGACAGCATGAGCCAGTAAGACAGGCAATTTCCCTGCTCTCTACTCTCTTCTATGAACTATTAATTGATCTCCAGGGATGCTTGCTATTTAAACTACTCAGAAATCTAGTGGAAACTGCACCACAACCTTTAACTGAGAGAGGGAACTCCCCCATGGGTAAAGAGCTGCTGGTGTGGACTGGGTCTGAGAAACCTCAACCATTTTCGCCGCATTGCTTTATGCAGTCATTGTCACATTTGTGGCTCTAACTCCAAACTTGTCAAAGGATGTACACGCTCTATTCAAACTTAAGAGGGAAACCCTATAATTAGTTGAAAATAACATATTTTATGGAAGATCAACACTGTTTTCCCTGTAAATACGATATTAAGAAAGTGAAACCCTTCCTTCTTAATGTTATTAATTCAAATCCTAATTACAAAACAAGCTAACAACCATTTCAACTTCTTTGGCTGAGAATATTGCCCATTCGAAATGCAGATGTCGCTCCACTAATGAATGATGGATAAGGACTGGAAGGTTAACCTCAGTGTTGTGCAGGTCCCTGAGTGTCTATGAATATGAGTGCTACATTATTAATTATGTTACAGGATAACATCTTTGACATGTTTGCCCATGTTGTTCAAGTTAAAGCAGAGAAGTATTTTAATCGTAAAAGAAAATTAAGTTTGGAGTTATTCAATACAGTATATTAGTAATCAGAGATGTTTTGATGTGACCTTCAATGGAGCTTTTCAACTTTGTATTTATATGGGATCAAGAACATGTGTGTGGTCTGTGTGTGTGTGTGTGTGTGTGTGTGTGTGTGTGTGTGTGTGTATGTGTGTGTGTGTGTGTGTGTGTGTGTGTGTGTGTGTGTGTGTGTGTGTGTGTGTGTGTGTGTGTGTGCGCGCATGCACCTGCGTTTTAAAAGCAGATGGTGCAGAAGAGTATGGACACACATCACAACTGAAACACAGACTCTCACATTGTGAGGCTTCATTTCCAGCACTGCAACAACCACACAAATCAGTCCTAATAACAGAGGAGCGGTGAAAGGTGCCATGATGTAACACGCTGTAAACAAATAGAATGGAACAATCCAGTGTTTGTGTCAACAGGATGGAAAGTGGAAGGCGACCACAGGAGGGGGTGCAGTATTACATCAGGGAGTGTGTGTGTGTGTGTGTGTGTGTGTGTGTGTGTGTGTGTGTGTGTGTGTGTGTGTGTGTGTGTGTGTGTGTGTGTGTGTGTGTGTGTGTGTGTGTGTGTGTGTGTGTGTGTGTGTGTGTGTGTGTGTGTGTGTGTGTGGTACCACGTACGGTCGTCACACATTTCAGTTGATTCTAATGGTCTTGTTAGTGGACACTCACAGTGGAAGAGAGTTTTTGTTACATTTTGATAAAGAGGTAACATTAAGTTGCCACTATTTTTGAGCCTTGGAGTAACAGAGAAGTGGAGAGTCAAACCTACAGATAGCTTAACAATATTAAATGTTGTAAGGAGAATATAATAAATCTTATTTATTTACTATTATTAAGTAAGAGACACGCTCTTCAGTTATAATGATGGAAAAGCGGATGTGATATCTGCTGCTGGTAAACAGTACATGACCAGGCAAGTCTATGATTCATCATTTTCCATCATGGGAGCTGTAGAAACACTGCAGCGATAAACAACGGAAGGAGATCCCCATAGATCACAAAGGGAAATCTCGCCTCTGTTATGTGTGTGTGCATGTGCACACATGTGTTACTATCCCCTATCATCATGGGCATCCTTCACAACAAGCACCTGAATAATTCAGCACTACAAACTAAAGGAACATCCTTGTGCATGGGAAAGAATAAATGCCCTTATAAATGATGAACAAGGGGATTACAAACAAAAAAGGCTACTATAGTGTAAGAAACTCATTTATTTTCTCATGTGACACTGTGTCCGCATGTTTGTATATGGATCTGTCACACCTGCCTGTGAGTGTGTGTGTGTGTGTGTGTGTGTGTGTGTGTGTGTGTGTGTGTGTGTGTGTGTGTGTGTGTGTGTGTGTGTATGTGTGTATGTGTGTATGTGTGTGTATGTGTGTGTGTGTGTGTGTGTGTGTGTGTGTGTGTGTGTGTGTGTGTGTGTGTGTGTGTGTGTGTGTGTGTGTGTGTGTGTGTGTGTGTGTGTGTGTGTGAAAGAGTACAAACAACAATGTGCACACAAACACATACCGTAAGCATGGATATTATAAGAGCTTTTCTATTTTCCCTAGGGGTGAGTTGCAGCACAAAGCAGCTCGGAGTTGAGCCAAACAATAATCTCTTCATTACAATAGTAGATGTGGTCCTAATATCTAAATGTAGAGGTTTTGATAATTTAGAAACACTCACAGCTAGAGAAGGGAGTTATGAAAGCACCAGAGAGAAGGACAACAGTGAAATGGGAAAAGGAAGAGGAAAAGTAACCGAGAGGAGATTGGAAATGAAAAGGCAATAAGGCAAAGGCAAACACTGGGGCTTATTGAAAGTGCCAAGGTACACACAGACACACACAGACACACACAGACACACACACACACACACACACACACACACACACACACACACACACACACACACACACACACACACACACACACACACACACACACACACACACACACACACACACACACACACACACACACACACACACACACACACACACACACACACACACACACACACACACACACACACACACACACACGAACGGACGGAGATGTAGCATATGTCTCCAGCAGTGCCAGCTGGAGACATCTGGTGCCAAAACTCCACAGGTCAAACTAAGTGACATGTTCCCTGAGGCGTGGATGAGAGTGTGTGTGCATGTGCGTCCGTGTGCCAAATGATTAAAATGGTCATTATGTTTATGATATAGTAAACACACCAGAGGGCACATACAAACACTGAACATATAGAGAGATGCATTAACATTCACACAAGCACAGTGTGATCCAAAAGGTTTGATGTGAATTCAAAGTTCAGTGAGACCAGAGAATGATCAAGAAAAAGTGTGTGTATGTGTTTAATTCTTCATGTTGTCTCTGATAAATCACAAATGACAAACAAAACAACACAGTGCCACATTATGGCCCATCCTGAACACTGCTTGTATTATCATTAGACACAGCCAGTTTTGAGATACACATAGTGCTGTAGCGTTAAATCAAAACATGTTCTGTGACTCAGCTGGGGGTCATCATTAAGCCGCGAGCAACATGAATAAATAAACTCAGATAAACAACACAGCTCTGATTTACAGTTCACTATGAAGTTGTTACAAAAAGTTATCTTAGGCCGTAAACAAGAAAAAAAACAGTTTATAGACACAGTAAAAAGAAGTAAACTAATCCATTGACAAGTTGTTTCATCGTCCTCTGCAATGCTGATATATTTTGCTGATCTTCCGACAAGACAGCCGGACTTCTAATCAACCAGTCCTAAATATTCTCAAACTGTATCAGTGAGTGGTGTTTGGATTACAAAAGGATCGTTCATCTATTATAAATGCTATTGCAAAATCAAGATGCAGTGTCTGTTACAAGACAATGGCCAGTCTGTTGCAATTGATTTATTTCACACTCATAATTGAAATAACTATTTCACTCAATGTTTTGCGTGTGAAGAATAACTTGGCAAAGAGGCAGTTGGATAAATAAATGGTCTCCCTACTAAGTAAAAATGTTTCTTGTTGAGATTTTTTTCCACAAAGTGACATGTATATCGACTGAAGTAGCAGACATCGCTGTTGAAGGAATTAGAGAACTAATCTATGGATCATAAGTGAATGTCAGATGTCGAGAAAGTATCAAAAGCTATCTCTTAAAGTTCAAGATTTCCAATAACAGCAGAATAGTGTATATTTAAAGTGCCCTTGAACACACACAAAGACAAATAAATATGGAGATAGACTGACTGACTGAACTTATAATAGGTCACTCAGGGACACTGTTGCACAATATATGGAGAAAGCACACAGGCTGTTCCAGTAAAAAGATTTCACCACAGATCTGGATTTTGTTATTTAATTCCAAACAAATGGCAATGACTCTTATTTCTCCACTTTATCAACAACAACCTGTAAGAGTCCCAGCTTTTCCATGATGCTGAACCACTCCAGGAATATACCATCTCTGTACTACTCCTTTTAGGACTCCTATTGTCAAAATAGTCAAAAATAAGCACAAAAGCCCTAAAGATGTATATTCCTCTTCAGTGTGGCAGTGGTCTACTGAAGTAAAACTGTGCTCATCAAGCTGTACAGAGTTTACTGCAGAATTAGCATTGGCTCGCAGCTTCCAGTGCAAACAGACAAACAGAGAAACAGAGATATGATTGTTATACCGGGTGTCCAGCATTGCTCATTAGGCTGAAGAGACACAGTGGCAGGGCCCAATCAAGCAGTGTGTGACCGTGTGCGTGAGTGTTTCAGTTGTCTTTGTGTGTTCCACTGAAGTCTGTGTGCTCATTAGACTGCCTGTACAGAGAACGAGGGCCAGTAGTCAGACACACACTCACACACACAGATTGACAGAGAAAAGACAAAAAGAAAGAGAGCAATTAGATGAAAACACACAGAGAGTAAAATAAACTCAACAATGCCATCAAGAATACAAATAAGGAAAATAGCAGGCTACTCAAAAAAGCACTAAAATTACAATTAAACCAAACTTAATGGAACCTCAGACCAAAACACCCACAGACACACAGAAAGATGCTAAATGTGATAAGCACACACACACTTTGTCATTCCACACCACTGACCCTGTCCTTTGGCTCACTGCTCAGACAAACACAAAGCCAAACAAATACAGGAGAGAAAAGGGCAACATCCATCTCTTGTCATGACCATCATGGCCAAAGCATTCGGCAGCCCTTCCTGATTTCTCATTAGCGTTCATATCAGAGTTCCTGCTTGAGTAAAAGAGAGGGAAAATAAACAGAGAAAGACAGTGTGAGTGTGACAAGAGACAATCTCTAACATTATCATCCCCTGCCAGTCGAGACAATTTCCAACCAAAGACAAGCCTGTGTTTTTTGAAAACCCGTCCTGATCAAATTACAGACAATTCCATCGATGTTTCTTGTTACACCTAACCTGATGAAGTGTATGGGACAGCACTGTCACACACTGATTTAAAGTGTTTGATCATGTGACTCACAGAGGTAGAAGAGTTGTAAAACATCTGAGTCACCAAACTAGTGTAGGTCACCCTGAGGTGAAGCCAGCCGCATTTCAGTTTTTTGTTCTGCTCAAAGTTTGGGGTTTCAATGTTGACTACCAATTGAGTTTGTTATAATAGCATTGATTTTCAAGGATTAATTGATGCATCCATGAGAAACATTCAGTGAATGTAGTTTTAATTAGAATGTGCAAGTTCTAAATTGCTTGAGAAAGAAAAACTAATTCATTCAGGAAGAAAAATATACTGTTTGATTCACTTGCACAATTATTAAGTTCATTTTTCAAGCTACTGCATTTCATCAGAATGAGGCTAACTATTTCACATTTTTAAGGTGGGAATAATGTTGAAATATAATTGAATATTAGATACCTTGACATCCTTAAAGATTACAATTTATATCAAAATAAAAATAATCTGGACTACAAGGCTAATCCCACAAACAAAAACCCAAAAATATTAGTTTACCATTCAATTGAATAACTTTGAGATATTTTGGAATATCTAAAAAAAAAATTTAATCAGAAATGTCAATAAAATTATGCATATGTTTTCTCAAATCATTTGTTACTTCATGTTTAGAAAATAACAAACAGAAGACCGTAACACAAACTCTTTACATGATCATCTAAGGCAGTCTTAAAAAAGTTTACAAGCCACCACTAAAGTAGGACTATTTAGCCAAATGAATATTAAGTGAGCTTAAGAGAGGATAATGGTCACAGTTTATTAGTTTACGGATCAGGCTTGAATTGTATGATGATTAGATTTAAAATAATCTTTAATTATGTACCCAACCGGATAAGTACAGAGGGGGACATGTTAATGATATGGTGAACAGACGGCTCCATTGTCATTTGTGTCACTAAGACAGAGACAGAGGGGAAGAGAAAGGAAAAAGTGCTGAAAGAATGTGTGTGTGCACCCACACCCATGTGGGTTAGAGCCAGTAAGCACATTTGCTGAACCCATCATTATGTTCTCTCTCCCTGTTGTTGGTGTCAGGGTCTAGACGGGGAGACAAAGCCCAGGCCTTTCCTCCACAGAGCACCCGGGCGAGAGGGCAGAGGCCTTGGGGACAGAGCTGGGGTGGGACAACACGTCCTGGGTGACAGACAGGAAGGGGGAGGGACAGGAGCCAAGAGAATAAAGTAAGAAGGATGGGAAGATGTATGGGGACAGATATGAAGCTACTGTATCTTATTAAGACCCAGAGACAGAGGAAGGGGTGCACTCTTGGCAAGCTGGTGTAGGGGGGTAATTAGTGAGGGAGACACCCATATTCCTCAGTGAGGGGGTCCCTTGGGTGGGGAACAGCTCAATCAGTGGCCAGCTGCAGGTATAGGGGGAGCGTGTGTTTGCATGTGTGTGGAGTGCAGGTGCCAGTGTACAGCTGCACGTTTACCCTTTGCTCTCTGACTCATTAATTCTTCTGCTGCATTAAGGGCTTCACGAGCACATATACAAAGAGACACATGTATCTTCATCCAAAGCCGGAGGACTAATGGAATCACGTGTTGTCTGGATAAGGAAGATCAAACTAATTTACTAACAAATTAATATAGATGAAACTAAAGATTGCTTTGCTAAATATGTTTGGGAGGGAATGTAATTGGCACGGGCAATCTTTTCTACCACAAACGGGTGCCGTCAAACCATGGTTATGCAAAACGCAGGACTTTGACACTGTAGCCTGGAGTTTACATCCTGCCTCCCAGGTGTTGTTAGGTTTAGGCAGTTAAATCACATGGGATGAAGTTAAGGAACCATTTATGTTTCTTATAAAAAGTCAATACCACCAATCTCGTGTCAAAACAAGACTAGTTTTGAGTTGCCTAGAAACAACGATAAAAGTGTTTGTCATGCTTTGATTGCCCAGTAAGGGGAAACCACCATAATAATAATTTGGGAAATATATTTTGGATGAGCCACTGGCAGACACATTCTGTTACATTCATTTCCTTGTCATGTTGTTTAAAAAAACATAATCCAGGCAGTATTACATTCCCAACTAAGCATGTGTTTTGATGTAAATGAGCTGTATGTGAACTGAATGTTTAGGGGACGTTAATCAAGGGTCTCTAGTGGATCCGGTTGGTGTGCTCAGACGCCTGAAAAGATGGAAGGAAAAGAAAGAATGTAGGAAGAGAGCTGGAGGAAGGGTTGAACAACAGCTGTTGGGATTACTGTTTAATAAAACCTGCCGTACGCTTGCACTCCATCATTCCCCCCTACAGAGCGGACCAGAAAGCAGTGCTGAGCGGGGCCCAATAACCTCACATCACAGTTGGCCCACTACCCCTGGGGACCCGACGCCAGGCACCTCATACCACAATGCCAGGCCCCCGGATCTCCCACCAGGCCTGCCATGCCTCCAGGCACACCGTGTGTGTGTGTGTGTGTGTTTCTTGTCATCCGCCTATGCATATGTTTACATGGTGCATAAGTGGGCCTCTAAAAGAGAGTACATGTGCAGATGGGGTCTTTTCTACAAACGTGTGAGACAGTGTTGAGAGAGTGTGAGCTAGAAAGACATGTGTATCTGCATGCTGGTGTGTGACAGTGTGTCTATCTGTCTGAAGAAGGAGGAGGAGGGGATTCATCAGATAAGCTACCTCATTTGGGCCGTTTCAGGAGGAGTGAAAGGAGCTGTGGGGAGGCTTTCATCTCGGAGACGGAAAAAAAGAGACAGAATCAAGATGGAGTGAGTGTGAAAGAGGATGAAAAGGCGGGAGAGAGGGTGAGGAAAGGGAGGGGTGAAAGGAGGAAGAGAGTGAGATAAAGAATGAAAGAGATAATCCAAGAGGATGTTTACCTTGGTCCTGCTGGCAGAGGACAAAAGAGGCCACTAATGTGCACTGCCCCCTATAGGGCCACAGGATATTGAGAAGTGAAAGGGAAAGTTTTTTAAAGAAAACAGGTTGGGGTAATAGTGTGATATTCCCGATGCTCTCTCTCACAGACAAACCGCTTAATTAAACATGAAATACGCAAGTGCTGTCTGTCTGCCTCTGTGTGTCTGGATGTACGAGTGTGTGAGTGTGTGTGAGAGTGTTACCGTGCCTTCATCTCATCTTCATGAAGAGCACAAGGAGACAATTTGCAAGTCAAATTCAGTATTTAATGACACGGGAAATCATCTGAATTTATTGAAAGACAGCATGGAGAGGAAAGGAGCTTGTTCCAGCTTCAGATCCAACGTGCATCAAATTGCCACCTCTCTTTGCCTGCAAATAGAGCTTTGAGTGTTTCTGATTCCAAATGATGAAATGTGTCAAGGTGGATGTTTGGCAGACTGATAGCTTGGGGCTCCCGGAGTGCAAAGCCAGACTCCATATTTGATAGAGACAACATAGTTAAGCTACTTTATCTATGTGATTTACAACTGCTGCATGGGCTGCATTTCAATTGTTGAAGTGAGCTTGTCTATTTATATTCATGTATCTAGTAGATCCTCTAGTGTCCTTAAAGCAAGCCTACATGTGAATATATAGGTACTATTGTGAGATATTATTAAGCTACCTTATTGAATGTGCTTGTTCTTAACAACCATGATCATCACATACCATCTGTACACATACAGTCATACCCCTACTCACTATAACAATGAATACTGTGTGCCAAATTGTCACATATGGGAACAATCTAAATCAAATCCTTGTAAATAACCTTAGTGACCTCAGCAAATGGAAATTCAGATGAAGTGACATAAAGCAAAAGGAAAACCCAATCTTCAAAGAGGTTAAGGACATTGAACATCCAATTATTCAAAGTAATATGGTGCAGTGTCATCCAGAGTTGTTAAAATGCTCCTCCATGGCAACAGTCATGTCCAAGCGTGCTGTTGCCATGCAAGTGCCATCAAGGAAAAATGTGCTTAAGTTAAAGAAAGGAAGAGAGGAGCAGATATGAGGTGGTAAAGTGGGGAGTACGTTAGCTGCAGTCTGCATCCATCATGCTAATTGGAAATAAACAGGAGCTCATTGTTTGGAGAGCATTAAATCACCCTCTAATCAAGTCTCCACGTAGGATGGTAAAGCTTCGCAGGCGAGGACATTTCCCACAGAAATAACTTTAATGGCAGTAAATCAGGGTGTGTGTGTGTGGGAGTAGCATCGCCACGTGGCTGATAACCTTTTATATTAGCACAAAGGGGGCTAATTGCCCATGATCTCACTGGTGAGTAATCAGAGGGCACTCTCCTACACAAACACAATATACTGTACATCTAAACCTGCACATGCTTGTTGATCGCCTTTACTTTCTCACTAAATAGCAAGAAACTAATATTTCAAACTCTATGATTGAGATGGAAAAACGAATGAAAAATATGACAATTATAAAAGAATTGCACAAAATGTAAATATTAATAAGTTATAAAACAGCTGTCAAGAAACACAGATAGGCATGGATTCAAATACCAGGCCACAGTATTATTCAAAGCACAGTTTGGCCTAATACATTTGTGTTTATTACCTCATTATATTATTTCCTCACTATGCGTTTAATCATTATTTGCATAATGCTTGCGATTTGTGCCACTTAAAGTCTAAACTAAAGGCAGCCAACCGTTAAAAGGACAAAATAGACGCTAAAATAAAAAAGCAGATGTGTGGAGAGAGCCTGGCAGCCAGACAAATCTTCAATGCATGCAGACAGAAGCCGCAGACGAGAGGCGAAGAGAGACGCAGAGTTGTCGATCTCATTAAGATTAAAACAGTCAGACAGGAAAGCAAGCGCAGGGAGAGAGAGGAACAGAAACACAGAGGTGTAGCTTTAATGGGATGAATAGATGGGGCATCAGTGCGGGGTCAGTGGCTGTGTTCATGTCGACCCATCTCTCACTGGCTGAATGACTCGCATCAGAAGTCTTCTGTCCATGGCTATCTCAACAGTCCCGGTTTCTTTTAGCTTATCAACCCCTCCCTCAGCTCTTTGTGGTAGTTTAAAAACTGATGGCACTGTATTTCACCTTGACTCCCTTCTCCTATTTCCTCCTCTCTCTTCCTGCTGCACTTCCTCTGTCCCACAAACTCCTCTCCTCTCCCTTCTCGACATTATCTTTTACCTTCATTCTTGGTGACAAAACCGCCCTGAATGGATATTTTGTACTGCTCATAACAGCGCATATGCTTTGCCACCTATCATTTTAATGAAGCGATGCACTGACACAAACAACAAATTCAAATAAAAGTGCACTGTGAACATAAAACTTAAGGGAAAAAAAGTAATATAGCAAGATAACTGCGTATGCTTTATTTATGCTTCATGTTGATTTTCTTTTTTAGGAGAGTTAAATCTGCAGGCACACCTGGGTTTCTCAATTTTAGCTCAACACACTGTGCTGAGCCGATACCTCACTTTCTCCTTTGTAAATACAGTATTTTGTAACTTGTAATTCTAGTTGACATAAGAGCGTAGCCTCATGTCCTGCTGACTGAATTATTCACCACGGCTCAGTAGGGCACTCTGCACGCTGTACCTAACCCTGCCAGAGACACTGTCACAGCACTGAGGGAGAATAACAACATGTGTGAGGCCGGATTGGAAGGGGAGGGACTTCAAGCCGCACACAGAGGGAGATGGTGAGAGTATGGAGATGAATGAGCTGGAGAGGGAACACAGATGAATGAAAAATGAGCAGAGCATGGAAATGAAATGGACTGAATAGGGAAAATAGATGAATGAGAAACGAGGGAACCTCAAAACAATGAGAAACAAAAGGAGATGCACTATTTGAAGGGCATAATGGGAGATTGTCAAATAAATAACTGTGACAGATAGACAATAACAGTGTTTAAATGAATCTCAAATAGAGAAAACAACTGGGAATTATGATAATGTAAAAAGCAGGTCTAAAGTCTCCAAATATGACGTAAAACTGGTTGAGAGAAAAAGAAGTCCCTTTGCCTTCATCTCCAATAATAGCCTCTCACTTGAGTATTGCACTCTCTACACTGAAGCTGCCAGTTCCCCTTCGCAAAACAAAGCACCAAAAATATCACTGCCAACACATGGCACACGCATTTAGAGTGTGTGTGTGTGTGTGTGTGTGTGTGTGTGTGTGTGTGTGTGTGTGTGTGTGTGTGTGTGTGTGTGTGTGTGTGTGTGTGTGTGTGTGTGTGTGTGTGTGTGTGTGTGTGTTGTAGCTTCCAAAGCTGTGAGGAGTGGGGAGCTCAGCATGAATAATTGAACATGGGGGAGCGGGGGACAGAAGCCCGCCGTCCAAAAAAGCAAAATGCCAACTGCCAGGCTCCTTTTACTTTAGAAGAAGGGGGAGCCAAAGGTGGGGTAGGGGGAGGAATGAAAGGAAGGGAAAAGAAGAAAATAAAAGTGGTACCAAAGAACCAAAAGACTCTAGCTCAGACTTGTAAAGCTAAGAAGGTCTTTAAAACAAGTAGCAGCAGCTGCGCTCCCATGCTTCTTTGCTTCCTCATTGGACAAACCATGTTAGAGACAACACCAGGGGTCAGGGGTCAAGGTGAGAGAGGTTAGGGCAAGGGTTGAGGTCAGAACCATTTGGAAAAGAGGCACAATAGACTGCTACTATTTGACCTTGGCTGGGTAAACACAGGCTTATCATAATGGATCTTCACACAGAGGGGAGGCCTACGACAATGAATACAGATTATGCTATTGTTGAATTCTGGAGTCTTTGGTTCAGTGCCTTTCTAAGTCTCCAGTCAATAGACATTGCTGCGTTAACTGTGAAGTAAATTGATTCAATGATTCACATTACTACTAATAACTTAATTCCATGACATTTTTAGGAATAAAGTTACCTAGAATAAAAGACAGACAAAAGGGTCCACAATTTAATTATACAGGACAAAAACCAATGAGGGAGGACAAAAAAAAAGCAACAGAATTGTAAAGGCTTTTTTTAGAATTACAACCCCTGCTTGGAGATCACAGCTGTCCTCAAATTGAATCTCCATGATTACATTGTTGAGTTTTTTTTGTCGAGGCAACAACCCACTACATCAAATGCATCCCTCTCTTTCTCTACCATGGCTTTGGTGGCGGTCAGCTTCAAACTCATTAGTCCGTTTTGATAGATAAGAGGCTTGCAGCTGGAAAGCCACAGCAGCAGTGGGTTTTGTGGGTTATAAAAGCGATGTAATCTGGTTTTGGCAATAGAAATCTAAGGAGTTTAGGGAGGGAAA